>NC_142928.1:165743871-165751371 GCF_046866305.1 Octopus bimaculoides
TATATATATATATGTATATATATATATATATGCATATAAACATACATATATGTACATACATATATATTTGGTAGACAACTGACGAAGGGTTGTTCCTTATGTTACTTGTCTTGTTTTCCATTTGTTTCTCTCGTTATGCATATATGGGTCCAGTATGTCACAAAACGTAAACAACATGAAATACGAAGACAAACTTGGGTATGTGAACAACGAGAGAAACAAATGGAAAACAAGACAAGTAACATAAGGAACAACCCTTCGTCAGCTGTCTACCAAATCCACTCATAAGGCTTTGGTCGGCTCGAGGCTATAGTAGAAGACACTTGCCCAGATGCCCAAGATTACCACTTGGTAGACAGAAACTGAAAGAAGCTGACCATGTGTGTGTGTGTGTGTGTGTGTGTGTAATAAATATAGCCACTCCTGCACCTATATTTATTACACACACACACACACACACACACACATGGTCAGCTTCTTTCAGTTTCTGTCTACCAAGTCCACTCACAAGGCTTTGGTTGGCTCGAGGTGATAGTAGAAGACAGTTGACCAAGGTGCCACCAAATGAAATTGAACCCGGAACCATGTGGTTGGGAAGCAAACTCCTTATGCATACATGTATATATATATATATATATATATATCTATATATATATATATATATATATATATATATATATATATATATATATATATATATATATATATATATATATATATATATATATATATATATATATATATATCTTTATATATATATATATATATATATATATATATATATATATATCAGCACCGATATGTTAGAAATAGTAGCCAAAGCTCTTTAAATTTCACCTTGAACCTTGCAATCTCAAAGAAAGAGACATATTGGTAATATATTCCTGGATACACATCTATGTGAACAAGGATGGTCATGGCTGAAATGTCTTTTATCAATGAGTTTTTTTTTTTGTTTTTTTTTAAAGTAACCTGATTTTGTTGTTGCCTTTTGGTTGCGTTGGTTGCTACATTTACTGTAAAAGTATTAGTGTGCTTAACGGTGGGAATATATAAAAGGAGGTTGTGTGATAGGTTGGGAGTGGTGAAAAGAAAGGAAAGATTAAAGCAAACAGAAGGAGAGGAGGAGTAGGAAGAGGGTGAGGGAGGGAAGAAGAAGGAGAAGAAAATGAAGTGGCGAAGAAGAAGAAAAAGAAAAAGAAGAAGAAGAAGAAGAAGAAGAAGAAGAAGAAGATGATGATGATGATGATGGAGCAGGAGGGGGAGGATAAAGAAGAAGATGATGATGATGGCGACGACGACGACGATGATGACGACGACGACGATGATGATGATGGTGATGATGACGACGGGATGGAGGAGGAGGGGTGGGATAATGAAGAAGGAGGAGGAGAAGAAGAAGAAGAAGAAGAAGAAGAAGACGACGACGACCCACTGCCACTGACACGGCAACAAGAAATACAATAATACAAAAATATAGTTGCCCTCTTGAGCTCAATTCCTCACATAAGACTAACTTTGGATGGTTGCCAAGGTGACGGTTACCTCCACTTCATAAAAATTGCCATAGAAACGCTAACGCTAGTGCTAGTTTATCACAGCCTAGCCTCCCGTCGTCACAAGCTTGCAGAGTTAGAAGTACCCGCAATAGGGGTCAGATGAAAGAATATAGGTAGGGAAGTAGCACATCATAAATAGGAAGGGACTTAGGGACAGAGGGAGGGAGACAGACAGGCAGACAGACAGACAGACAGAGACAAAGACAGGGAGACGAAGAAATGACATAAGAAAAAGGAACAGTAGGGTGTGGAGAAAGAATAAAATGGTAGATAGATAGATAGATAGATAGATAGATAGATAGATAGACAGACAGAGACAGACAGACAGACAGACAGACAGACAGATAGATAGATAGATAGATAGATAGATAGATAGATAGATACATAGATAGGAGAAACTGTGGAGTAGAAAGATGGAAGATCATGAAGTAGCAGATAAGAGGGAAAAGGTGTAGGAGAAGAAAGCAATATAGAGTGTGCACGCGCAGAGCGTAGGAGTGGAGAGGAAACAGTGAAAAGTAGGAGGAAGAGGGGGGAGAGTTAATAAAGGGTGTGTATGAGAGTTGTATATGAGAAAGATGGGGAAAAAGAATGAAAATGGCGGAAGACGGAGAGGAAAAAAGAATAGAGACATCTTGAAAGACGGGAAAAGAAAAAGATTAAAAGAGAGGAAGGGGAAAACAGAATTGTAGAATGAGAAAGGATAGCGGGAGAGGCGAATAATGAGTGATAGGAAGAGAGAAAAGTGGGGTGAGAATAAAAGAATGGGCGAAGGGTGACAAGGAAGAAAAGAAGGCAGCGGAGAACGATGACGACGACGACGAAGAGAAAGAGGAGGAGGCAGAATAGTGAGAGGAGGAGGCAGAATAGGGAGCGGAGTAAGAACGGTAAGTAAGAGTACTTAAGGAAAATAGCAGAGTGAAGTGTGGTTACTGTTGTTGTTATTGCTGTTGGTGTTGTTGTTGTTGTCGTTATGGTTAAGCCTTACTTACGTAAGCCCCTAATCGAGTACACAAACCTATGTTTGATGATATTGTAGCCCAGCCGTGACGAACCCATCTATTTTAATTCGGTAATAGTCGCGAGTTGAGGAAAATTTCGCTGCTTGTTTGAAACAGGCGGATAGACCACGTAGAGGCTCGACTGGTTCGATGTGCGACCCCCCAGATCAGCTCTGAACGAACCTTTCAGCTGTAGCTATCCAAGTCCTTTTTTTTTTTCCTGTATAGAAGGAATCAACGAACATCACATGTACAACTGTGCTTTTCTTTAAGACAATACAATGTGATTTGAGGGACATTTGACTGATATTTATAGCAGGGCGACAGACCGTGAGGAAGTATAGATTGATGACGGATTATGGTGGTAGTGGTGGTGACGGATAACAATAATGACAGAAAGCGGGGGAAAGAAAGCGAAAGGGAAAGAGAGAGAGAGGGAGGGAGGGAAGGAGAATGGAAATGGGTTCGTGGAAGGAGGTATTATGTGATAAGTAGTGGAAAAAGTGAGAGCAAGAGGTGAGAGCAAGAGGTAAGTGAAAGTAGAATGAGGTAAAGAGAGAGAGGAGAAGGGGGAGAATAAGTTGTAATGGTAGGACTGAAGGAGGGGTCAAAATGAGGAGAAGAAAGAATAGAAGAGGGGAAAGGTGGTAGAGAATACAATATTAAGAGGTAAGAAATAAATGAGGAGAGTAGTTAGAGATGGAAAAAAGTCATGAAATAGAGAAAGAGAGAGAGAGAGAGTAAGGAGGAGAGAGAGAGTAAGGAGGAGAGAGAGAGAGTAAGGAGGAGAGAGAGAGTAAGGAGGAGAGAGAGTAAGGAGGAGAGAGAGAGTAAGGAGGAGAGAGAGAGTAAGGAGGAGAGAGGAGAGTGGAAGGGAGAGTAAGGACTGAGGGGGATATAAAAGTAACGCAATAAAAAAAAATTAGGGTTTAAGGACAGGAGAAAATTGGTAGTAAAAAAAGGAGAAAGGGAAGGATGTATCATTACAGGGGAAGGTTAAAACGTGTGTTCCCACCTCCACAGACAGCGCAAGAAAGGGACAGAGAAATTAAGGGTCTGTAAGGAAAAAAAAGAAGCGAGAAGGAGAGAAAGAGAGGAAAAGAAACATAAAAAAGAGGGCAGAAGTAAAATTTGACCTATACACACAAGGGGGCAGTTATTGTCTGCCATAAGTGGTTTTTTCACGCCCTTCGTTCCCACCTTTTTATATTATTATTATTATTATTATTATTATTATTATTATTATTATTGCATTTCCTTTGTTTCTTAAGTAAATATTGATTTCTTTAAGGGTCAACCGCATAGGGTTTTATTTCTTTTTTTTTTAGAGTTGTAGGGGTAGCTGCATATTGAAACGAACGCTCATTATACTTTAATGTGACTGGTTTGCAGTTTTTATCGACATCGGATGCTGGAACCTTTTTGCTAATGTTGTGCGTTGTAGTTGTAGATATTTAACCGTTGGTCAACATTAATCGAGCAGTCCTGTGTATGATTGAAGGCGTTCCAACTACGACTACCTCTCTTCTTTTTGCTTTTCTTTTATTATTCTTTTTTTTTCTTCAAGGTGTATAAACTAAACTAGCACTCCGTCGCTTACGACAACGAATGCTCCAGCTGATCTGATCAAACTAGAACAGCCTGCTCGCGAAGTTAACGTGCAAGTGGCTGAATACTCCATAGACACGCATATCCGTAACGTAGTTTTCAGGGAGATTCAGCGTGACACAGAATGCTGAATGTAACAAGACTGGCCCTTTGCAATGCGGCCGGGACTGGAGCAATGTAAAATGGAAGTGTTTTGCTCAGGGACACAAGGCGCTACTTCGTATCGAACTCACGATCGTGAGTGGAATACCCTAACCACAAAGCTACGCGCTTTTGACTGATACACACACACACACACACACACACACACTCACACACACACACACTCACACACACACTCACACACTCACACACACACACACACACACACACATATACATGAAACTTGGAAGAGGATGCGTGGCGTTCAATGATATAATAATATAAATAATATATATTTATATATGCATATATACATACGTATAAGTACATACTTGCATCTATAGGTATATATATGTGTGTGTGTGTGTGTGTGTGTGTGTGTGTGTGTGTGTGTGTGTATGCATATGTGGGCACAGGGCGTCATGAAACGTGTACAATAAAAAAGTACGAAGCACAAGTACATGGAACAAACGGAAAACAAAACAAACAACATAAAGAACGACCCTTCATCAGCTGTTGGCTGTTTTTATACTCTCGTATTTCGAGCATTTAACAACAATATACACTTTCGATAAAGCAGTTGCTCCCGAAAAGAAAATTAAATAACATTTAGGATTTTGCGGTAAGAGGGGGAGCAAAATTGGTAACACAAACAGGACAGTGAAAACAAACAGGAAGGGCTGCTAAGCCTAAACGAGGTTGTGGTGATGAACGCGTAAATCAAGCTAAGACAGGAGACAAACAAGAACACGTCTTCCTTGTTCCAGCTACAACGGAGAAAAAGAAAGAAAGATGGCCGATGGTCACGTGGGAGCCACTTGAGCAAGGGAGGAGGAGTGACAGATTAACAAGATACAATAGTGGGAGAAGAGGAGTTAAAAAAATAAGAGAGAAAAACGAAAGAGTAAAAAGATGTTTTTTTCCTTCTTTTTTCTCTCTCTTATTCTTTTACTTCCTCTTCTCCCACTATGCTATCCTATTACTCTGTCACTCTCGAATACTACATATGTACTGTTGTGGTTAGCTGGCATCTGAAATTGACTTGATTGGAAATACGGTAACCACCAGAATATCATATCCCTTCAAACTCTTTATATATATATACATATATGTATTTCGGGATGGTAATTTTTTTTTTTTTTTGTCAAATAAACACACTGGCAATATATTTGTTATTCACCCGTTTATTACTGTTCTTATTTCACCTCATATCTATTGTCCGGAAATCTCTCGTCACACATTTGTGACCTCTTCAGCGACACTGAAAACAGAAAGTGTCGCTGAGGAGGTCGCAGATGTGTGACGAAAGATTTCCGGACAATGTATATGAGTTAAAATAAGAACAGTAATAAACGAGTGAAGAACAAAAATATAGTATGTGTGTGTGTCTTTCTTTGGCAAAGGAAAAAACATGACCGTCCCGAAATACAACAATATCTGTTTCAAAACAAGATTTCACATCAGGAATCTTGCAACACAAATTGATAAACACACACACAAACACACACACACACACACACACACACACACACACACACGCACACACACACACACACATATATATATATATATATATATATATATATATATATATATATATATGTATATATATATGACTAACATCAGCCTATGTGTCCTTGCGTTGTTTGTTCTTTTTAAGACCCTAAAATGTGATGTGAGGAAGTTTTTGTTGATATTTCTAATAGAACAATCAATTAAATTATAGCTCCCCTCGTTGATTTACTGTAGCTGTTGCTCTTGTTATCATTTTAACCCGTTACAACTTTGATCAGAGCAGATTTCTATGAAAGATGTTCTTTCCGTGACTATCAGCCATTTTGTATTTAGATCTGTTTTATCCAATACTCGTCCTCGCTCCCTTTTTTTAAACGTAGTAAAGTTGAGATTTGGTTGCTATTTCTAACAGGGAAAAATGGCTCAGCGAACATTTAAAGGTTTCCTCATTGACTAATTGATCACAGAAAGGTTTCTTGGTTGACTTATTGGCTCAGCAGAGTATTTGAAACATCCTGAAGATTATCCGGGAATACGATAACATAGATGCAATAAATTATGTGCCAAATTGAAATGGGTGTTTTTTTCAAGATTCTATTTTAAATTACACCTAAAATCCTCATCATTAAGTCTTACATTATACGAATTCACTACAATATGTATATATATATATATATATATATATATATATATATATATATATGTATGTGTGTGTGTGTGTGTGTGTGTGTGTATGTATGTATACGATGGGCTTCAGTTTCCGTCTATCAAATCCACTTACAAGGCTTTGGTTGGCCTGAAGCTATAGTAGAAGACACTTACCCAATGTGCCACACAGTGAAACTGAAGCCGGAACCATGTGGTTGAGAAGCAAGCTTCTTCCCACACAACCACGCCTGTAAAATGTTAGTTTTTTTAAATTTGTTTTTCAAATATAATAGAAGCTCTGATAAAATGTATCTTACCTGTTTAAAAATCTGATTTTAATTAGTGGGGTTGGTTAGAATTAGTGCGTCTATAATATATTAGTAATAATCTCATTCGTTCAACTGATCTTATTTATGAGAAAATAATAATTAAACTTAATTATGGTATGACGAGTTTATAGCTTCGAAACAGAGAAATTGAATGACAAGTCTATTAATTAACATCCGATGAATATGAAGAAATGCCGTTTACCATTTACCGTTACCATTCAACTTGATTATTGTAATTTGTTCAATTGAAAGTGTATTGGATTTTGGAAATATTCCGAGTGTTGGATCAACCTTAAATACCCAGTCGTTCATAACAGTTGAAGGCATGCACCGAATCATTGAATCGAAATTGATAGCTTGCAAGCATTTAATTTAAAGGGTTGTGGATCTCGGAATTATTCCAAGTATTGGATCAACTTTAAACACCCAGTCGTTCATAAATGTTGAATGCAGTATAGCTCGCTCGTATTAAAGAATTTGGGCGGGGCATCTGAAAATGCAGGTACCGTAGCATATGTTAATCTTGCTAGTAAGTCAATCTGGCAGTGTGCAGCGACCACGCAAAGATTTGAATGTCTGAGTAGACAATGAAATAACAATATTCAATTGCTCACATATCACAATCGACGGACTGATCAATTATATAACCTGTGACTATGTAGTTAAATTTCTCCACATTCTATGTTCGAATTTAATCGG
>NC_142928.1:165756371-165771371 GCF_046866305.1 Octopus bimaculoides
CAGGCAAAATACCGCTAAGCATTTTTCCTGGTTTGCTAACGATTCTACCAGCTCGCCGCCTTACCAATAATAAAAATAATAATCCTATCTACTATAGGCACCAGGCCCGAAATTTGTAGGGAGGGGACTAATCGATTACATCGACCCCAGTATTCTACTGGTACTTAATCTATCGACTCCGAAAGGATTAAAGGAAAACTCGACCTCGGCGGAATTTGAACCCAGAACGTAGCGACGAACGAAATACCGTTAAGCATTTCGCCCGGCGTGCTAACGGTTCCGTCAGCTCGCCGCCTTAATAATAATAATAATAATAATAATAATAATAATAATAATAATAATAATCCTTTCTACTACAGGAACAACGCCTGAAATATGGTGGAGGGGACTAGTCGATTACATTGACCACAGTGTTTCACACCGGAAGGATGAAAGGCAAAGTTGACCACGGCGGAATTTGAACTAAGAACCTAGCGACGGGCTAAATACCGCTAGATATTTTACCCGGCGTGCTAACCACTCTGCCAGCTCGCCGCCTTAAAAGTATTCATTGTGGTTCCTGATTTAGGCAAAAGGCTAGAAGTTTTGAGGAGAAGGAGTTAGTTGATATCACGAACCACGAGATATAACTGGTACTTTGTTTTATCGAAACCAGAGGGAAGGTAAAGCTGACTTGGGTAGGATTTCGACTGGGAATGTAAAGAACGATAATTAAATAATGTTAAGTATTTTTCAGCACAATTGCAGCGTGGAAGGTGTTTATAAGCCATTTAAGAAACACACAAAAACCGTTAGATTCACTTCAACATTTAAATTTAATTTGCCAAAATATTTTCGTCGCTTTGAGACCGCGACCTGTTCTCACGCTGCAATTGTTTTCGTTCCAACACACGATCTCAGATCAGTTCACGTGTTATGCAAGTACATCTCCTTAATATTTTTCAACACTTTAACGATGATTCTGTTGTATGTATGGATTGGTAAACCATTGTGCTTAAAAACGCAAATAAGATTACTTAATACAAAAAGATCTTGTACATTTGAAGCTGAAGTGTCTTAAATCGTTCCTTAATGCATGCGTAAAAACTAGACTCGACTATTCGACAAATAGATATCGATAAAGTAAATAGATAAAATACTAGGGGTTGATATAATTGACAAAGACCCCTTTAAATCAGTGCTATAGCATGACCACATAAGAAACACTGAAACCAATAATATAGTAAAATATTTATATGGCCTTCATTAGTTTTCTCAAGGGTACGAATGCATAAGGGAATCGAAATGGTTAGAGCTAGTAATCGAAATCGCGCCCTGTCACTAATCTGGGTTCACCAAGAAATTACCTATCACAACGGCGCCTGCCGAAATACTTTATCTTATAATGATTCACATAACGCATAAAATTTGTTGGAAGACAAAAACAGAGAAAGAGAAGGGGGGGAAGGGAAGACAAACGACAGGAATTGCGGTTTCCCTTTTTCTTTTTGTTGCTTTTGTGAAGATGATATTTTTGAATTGTCAAACTAGAAATTCTTCAGGGATAGAAAGTATGTAGACTATTCTCACTAGACATTAGCTAAATCTCAGATGAAGCCTATGTCATGTAGCTTCAAAGGTTGAAGTGATACTGACACCAGTGAGGTCATAGTGATGGAAGTGGCGGATGCTTTCGTTTCTTTCCCCTCTTGTAAGTTCTTGAAATATCTTTATAGTAGTTAGTAACGGTGTGCATGCATGACTGTGTGATTAAAAAGTTTGCTTCATAATCACGTGGTTCTGAGCTCCATCCTGCATCGTGACATTTTGGCCAAGAGCTTCCTATGGCAGTTAGTAACGGATTGAAAGCGTGACAGTATGGTTAGAAAATTTGCTTCATAATCACGTGGTTCTGCGCTCGATCCTGCATCGCGACATTTTAGTCAGGAGCCTCCTATAGTAGGTAGTCAGGGGCTGAAGGCATGACTGTATGATTAGATAATTTACTTCATAACCATGTGGTACTGGGCTCGATCCTGTATTGTGACATTTTGACCAAAAGCTTCCTACAGTAGTTAATAACGGCGTTCAAGCATGACTGTGTAATTAGAAAATTTGCTTTATAACCACATGGTGCCGAACTCGATCCTGCGTTGCAGCATTTTGGTCAAGAGCCTACTATAGAATTAGTAACGGGGTGCAAGCATGACAGTATTGTTGAAAATTCACTTCATAACCGCACAGTGTTCGATCCTGTATCGCAACATTCTGACCAAGAGCTTCCTATAGTAGTCAGTAATGGCGTTCATAACCATAACTGTATGGTTAAGACATATGCTTCACAGCCATGTGGTCTCGCGTTCGAATTTGCATCGCGACTTTTTGACCGAGAGCCGCTTCAATAATCTCGAGGTTTGATATTGAGGACGGTGGTAGCCTCTCGTTGTCTGAGAAATACGGCTGAACAATTTCTTGCCGAGCAACCTGTACAAATGATTTGTTTATAGGGATCAAATCAACGTTGCCCGAACAGGTGTGTGATGTATCACACGCTAGGTGTCAAAGTGAGATGAAGAACACAACGCACCACCTGGTACAGGAATTGAACCCGCAATCTCACGATAGTGAGTGCAATGCTTAGCCACTATTTCATGAGCCGAAATGATTTAACAATATATTAAGACTAAAATTGCCAGACAAACGGGAGAAAAATTACTCAACGCATGTTGCTGAGCACGGGTATTTTATGCGGCTTGTGAGTTTCCGCATATAAGAGCTTCTTTAGATGACAACGATTACTGTCGACAGAAACGTTCATTCGAATGAAATAGATACAAACACATGAGAGAGAAAGGGGGAGAGTCGAGAGAGAGATAATGTGTGTGTTAGTGTGTGTGACAAGGCTTATGCCTTTTGAATTACAGGTACAATTCATCCGACAGACTCCTTTGCAGGTTTTGCCCACCCAGTTTCACTCACAAGGTATGAGTCAAATTGAAGCTATCTTTTATTTATTTATTTATTTTAATTTTTTTTTTTTTGCTTCAGCCATTAGACTGCGGCCATTTTGGGACACCATCTTGAAGGTTTTTTAGTCGAATGAATCGACTCCAGTACCGGTTGTCAAGCGGTGGTAGGCGACAAACATAGACACAAAAACACACACACATACGACTGGCGTCTTTCAGTTTCCATCTACCAAATTTACCCACGAGGCTTTGGTCGGTCCAAAGCTATAGTAGAAGACACATGCCCAAAGTGCCACGCAGTGGTACCGAAGCCGGAAGCATGTGGTTGGGAAGCAAGCTTCTTATCACACAGCCACTCCTGCTCGTATAGAAAATGATTTTGCACAAGATGTCACACAGCGGGATCGAATCGTGTAGTTCTTGATGTACTATTATTTCGGACATGAGGCGGCGAGCTGGCAGAACCGTTAGCACGATGGCCGAAATGCTTAGCATTATTTCGTCTGCTGCTACGTTCTGAGTTCAAATTCCGCCGAGGTCGTCTTTGCCTTTCATCCTTTCGAGATCGATAAATTAAGTAGTAGTTGAGTACTGGGGTCGATGTAATCGACATGGCGGACGGTCTTTTTAACCGTCCACCATTGAACAATCAAAAAAGAAAAATACTTACTAGAAGGTTGGAGAAAAGTAAGGGAGGAGATGACGTGAAAGTAGATGATTGGTTGCAGCTGTTTGAACGCTGATGGTTTAGCACGGCTGACTGGACACTGAACCTGTCTTAGCGACAGTACATTTTAGGCACTCGAGGATAACACACACACACACACCCACGCGAGCGCAGAAATATACACGTACAGGTAGATAAAAAGACAGTGAGAGATAGAGAGTGTGTGTGTGTGTGTATGTGTGTGTGTGTGTGTGTGTGTGTGTATGTGAGTGAGTGAGTGAGTGAGAGGAAAATTACAATTTATAAAGGGAGCACGAACGGCATAACACTTTCTAATACTTTCTTTCTCTTCATACTTGCACTCACGAAGAGAGAGAGGAATGGGGAGAGAGAGGAGGGGAGAGAGAGGGAGAGAGAAAGAGAAGGATGGGAAGGGAGGGAGAGAGAAAGAGAAGCATGGGAAGGGAGGGAGAGAGAAAGAGAAGCATGGGAAGGGAGGGAGAGAGAGAGAGAGACCAAGAGATACATTAAAACGTCTGATGACGAATAAGTCAGAACAAAATCAACGGCGCCAAATAAACGGCACCAAAACGGCTGTGCCAAAAAATTTCATACCCGAGATGATAGGGGGAAAAGGAGGATTAAGAAGAAAGGTGATAGAACAGTGTAATGATACTACATATATGTGATGGGTACTCAGTAAGTTTCCCTGATAAGTACACTAATTGGTTGACCAACTGAATTATCTATACTTTGAAATTAATATATAAATGTCTGAATTTTCCAGGCATGAGCTCTTAGCGTGACTCGGGTGTACCTTCTGCATCATTTTAATTAAGCAGTAATGTTAGCCCTTCGAATTACAAGTATAATTCATCCGATGGATTTCCATACTGTTTCGCTCAATCCAGTTTCACTCAAAATTTTTCGGTCAGCTCGAAATTAGATTTAGACAAAAAAAAAAAAAAAACAGAAAAAACGGAAGACTTAACGAAGATGCCATGCAACGGAATCGAATCTGGAACCTCATGATTACGATGCGACCTTCTTACCAACTAGGATATGTTTCATACAAAAAGTATGTACTGTAATGGTTATGGGAGAAGTATATTCTTTTACTTGTTTCAGTCGTTTGACTGCAGCCATGCTGGAGCATCGCCTTGAAGTGTTTTTGTAGAGCAATTCGGCCCCAGAACTTATTTTTTAAGTCCTACAACTTATTCTATTGGCCACTTTGCCAAACCGCTAAGTTGCGAGGGTGTAAACACGTCAACACCGGTTCTCAAGCGATGATGGTGAGACAAACTCAAACACACACATATAGTTGAAATTTATAGAAAAACAAAAGACGAAGACAGCTGTATGAATAACAAGCAGATGTATTAGTTTGACGCACGGGAAAGTGAAAAAGTCTTCTACGTTTCGGGCCTACGTTCTTCCACAGAAAAGAATAAGAGAAAATAAACAGAGAGAGAATAAAAGATTTAGCGGTCAAGCACATACATATAAGCTGTCACACACACACACACACACATTTATATACGACGGGCTTCTTTCAGTTTCGGTCTACAAAATCCACTCACAAGACTTCGATCAGCCCGAGGCTATAGTAGAAAACACTTGCCGAAGGCGCCACGCAGTGAGACTGAACTCGGAAACATGTAGTTGGGATATGAGCTTCTTTTCACAGTCACACCTGCGCCTATATATATTTATTTTATGTTTATATATCTATTCATTTATATATATTTTTTAAATACAAGATTGTTTATATGCTTTTATGGTCAACGTGAATTCCTCGGCCGAATTCCACAATGTTCGTCGTTGTTACCCCCACCCTTTACCCTTAAAAATATAACATTAGAAATAATAAGATAGCAAGGTGGGTTAATCTCCATGTTTACATCCAACCGGTACTGTTACTATGCAAGCATGAACTGTGACCACTCTTTGATCAAACTTTCGTTAGGAAGGCGATACCGGCCGAAGCAGAACTAGAATTGTCGGTTGCCATGCACTGTTTGTTAGAGACAGTAAATATTTGTACATACAAATATACATAACATCAGCGTCAGATACATATCAATGTATGTAAACACATACTCTCTCTCACGCACGCACACGCAAACACACATAGACACTCGCATGTGCAAATACACGCTTTTCCAAATATATATATATATATATATATATATATATATATATATATATATATATATATATGGGCAGATGTGCGTTTATTTCTGTTAATATGAGTGTGTACAGATATACGCGTATATGCGTATTAGTCTATATTGTGTACATTATCTGTTCTGGAATGTGTGTGTGTGTGTACTTATATATATATATATATATATATATATATATATATATATATATATATATATATATATATATATATAATAATTTTCCCAGAGGATGTAGCAACCGTTACCAATATAGCATAAGATAGTAAAGAGAAATAAACAACATAATTAATTAATCTAGTGGAAATCCACAGGAGAGCAATAAAAATAGAAAATTAAGGAGTTATCTCCCCTATAATAACAAAGACGAAAGCTAACGACATCCTAAAGACCTAATAATAGTTATGTATGTGTTTTTTCGTGTTTTGTTCGAAAGGTAACCACTCCTGAAGAAGTGCCAAACGTCTAAATCCAATGGACCAGTCAATGGATAAGTTTGGCACAGAAATGTTAACATAGAGTGGTGAATAAATCGATATATCGAATTTGAAGTCTCTGTCTCTTTTGAATATGAAAATTTAAAAGTTTAAAAACCTTATGATATATATATATATATATATATATATATATATATATATATATATATATATATATATATATATATATATATATATATATATTTATATAGTGTACCCTTCGATTGTTGATAGATTCAGAAAAGGAAAAGAAAAGAGAAAAACTATCATTTGAGCGAGAGATAAACATACTTTAATGAATAGTGGAGTTATACGAAAGTTTCAGATAATGCAGTAAGCGGATGAGCTTGTATAGCGTATCTTTCACGATCCGGGAAATACTCAGACCCAAATAACATACGAGTAAAAACGAGAAAGACGTTCCGAGGGAGCAAGGGATAATTCCATTTATGGAATTTAGGTCATGTCCTTTTACCCGTCAAATAAACCCCATTTTTGCTTCTAGTATTATAGGTTTTAAAATTACAGCTACAAAAAATCTCACTCAAGTAATTAAAAAGATATTTTACTGGACCTAAATTTAAATACTTACAATCCTTACAATAAATTGCAGGAAAAGTTTAGGTGTATATACAAACAATCCTGCTATTCGCCTGTCATCTTTAAAAACTTTATAGTTAGCATTAGTTACGAATCTCTAAACCTCTTCTCTCTAAAGAAAGTTTCGACAAGATAGCTCCTGCTATAAAAACGCACTGGACGCTCCGACTCGAAGTAAGTATCAAGTCTAAAAGTATATGTGGCTAAGTTAACTAATATAGGGTAAACATTTCCTAGACATATTAGCTAAACACTTCCCCGTTAACCATAGATATGACAAAATCTTCAATATACGTTTCGTGGAAATTTCTTACATTTGTGGCGCTAATATGAAAAACATCAATCCACAGAATTCAACCAAGATGCCTTCTCCAGAATGCAGCTTCAGGAATCCTGATATATGTCCATTAGATCATGATTATCTCACTCGGCTACGGTACCAAGATCATCTCTATCCTGAACTGAACGAAAAATAGATTAGACTGGGTGAAAGTGACTTTAAAATAAGATACGCCAATCACTAGCCTTAAGGTATTATCATTATTGTTGTTTTTGTTATTGTTATTACTTCTCTTTATCACAAGTTTTGTTGGAGCTCCTGAAGTCTTACATGCGTTGCGGGCTTGCTACTTGTAGCCTACGGTACCATGCTTGCCATTCATTTCAGCTATCTGATACTTTCCTGATCATTCTGGCCGTGCCAAGGAGGCAAACCTTTTGTAACAATTCTACTGGGCACATTATTGTAATTTCTTTTATTGCAATATGTGTCCACTCTATTGCAGATGCGGCACGGCAGAGACACTTGTTCATTCCTAAGGTTGACCCTCCAGTTCGTGGCCAAAGTTTGGTTGCTGTTGTTGTTGTTGTCGTTGTTGCTGCTGCTGCTGCTGCTGCTGCTGCTGCTGTTAGTAATATTTAAAGTAGTCAGATTTGGTCCCATGCAACTTAAAATGTTTTAAATTTCTTACAAAACCTTGCTCGTCGAGGTAGGTTTCTGTAAGATGTCAAAAACACTTCTGTTTACATGGAGCCAAGTGAAGCAATTTTAAAGAAGAAGAAGAAGAAGAAGAAGAAGAAGAAGAAGAAGAAGAAGAAGAAGAAGAAGAAGAACAACAACAACAACAACAACAACAACAACAACAACAAGTTCTTTTATTAGCCTCAGAAGTATCAGGTGAAGGGAATATTATTTCATTCTCAGTCTGAAGACGTTTTTCCTACATATATAATTTTGTAACACCTATTATTAGCAGTTGAAACAAATGTTCAGGTGAATAAGTAATACCAAAAGTTTATACCTTTCTCTTGTTTTGATATGTACTTACTCAGCAAAAAGACTATTTTCTAGTAGCTCTCAATTCTTATGCGTGCCTCTCAAAATTATAACATCAACATTCAGTTTGGGAATACTGGAATAGACAGATGTGCTTCGTGATGACAAAGCTTTGATTATAACTCTATCTACATACTATATATATAGGTGCAGGCGTGGGTGTGTGGTAAGTGGTAAGAAGCTTGCTTCCTAACCACATGTTTCTGGGTTCAGTCCTACTGCGTGACACCTTGGGCAAGTGCCTTCTACTATAGCCTCGGGCCGACCAAAGCCTTGTTAGTGGAATTGGTAGACAGAAACTGAATGAAGCCCGTCATATTTATGTATATGTATATAGATTTATGTGTGTGAGAGTATTTTTGTGTCTGTTTCCCCAATCCCACCACCACCACCACCACTTGACAACTGGTCTTGGTGTGTTTGTGTCCCTGTAACTTAGCAGTTCGGCAAAACAGTTCGATAGAATAAGTACTGAGCTTAAAATATTAAGTACTGGAGTCGATTCATTCGACTAAAAATTCAAGGCGGTGCCCCAACATAGCTGCAATCAAATGACTGTAAAAGAATAAAAGATTGTGTGTGTGTGTGTGTGTGTGTGTGTGTGTGTGTGTGTGTGTGTGTGTGTGTGTACATGCATATATTTATGTTATCTACAAAAGTTGTTTTTCCTTTTCAAACTAACGAAGGTACATAGTCAAATAAATTCGCCATAGAAAACGTAAAGTATTTTAAGATAATAACTTAGATACAAGATTTTAGAAAGTCCACAAACGGGCTAGTCATGGCTGGAATGTCTCTGAATATATGTCTGCTCAATGTGGATAAACTACTACTTACCTGAAATGAAACAACTAGCGCAACTCGGCAATCATTTGGCCGTGTGTTCTTTGCACGATCTCATAGACAGACCTGGCTAGTAGCAATGGTATGTTTGTCTTGCTTATCTTGCTACTGAAGTATCACCCTGTAGGACATGCTCTCTAAAACCTTCCATTAATACACACACACACACACACACCACGCACTCACACACATACATACACACACACACATGCACACATAATAATGGTATTTATTACTATGTATTTATATATATATATATATACATACACATACATACAAACATACATACACATACATGGCTTATATCATACACTCATGTATATACATGCACATATGTATATATATATTATACACACACACACACACACACACACACACACACACACACACACACACTAAGGGGTACTGAAAAGTTCTTGACTTTGGGTAAAAGAAAATACAAGAGTATCAGATTACTATGACTGAATTCAACACATTCCCTTCACACATTTTGCAGCGGCCCTTCAGTTTTTTTGAAGCGCTATAAAAGAACTAGAAAAGTTAGGCTCCCAACCAGACTTTTCGTGATAACCTTAAGGCTTAGGAACTTTTAACACACACATGTATCGATTAATCCATAATGTGAAAATAACGCCCACGTCTCTCTCAGATCATAACATTATAGAATTAACTATGTATGGTCCTAGACAACCCACTGACACCCACCCCACCAGGAGGACTCAAGCAATATCCAACCTGAATTTCCACGGGGCGGACTGGAAGTCAATTCGCAGAGAGATTCGAAATCAAAACTGGCATGACAGCCTTTCTATACAAGACAATGACCTCAAACTAAGTCATTTTATGTCAACCATACAAGACATATGCACCAAATACGTGCCATATAGAAAGACCAGCAAACATGCCAATAGAATTCCTAGAGACAGGAAAATCCTTATGAGACACAGAACAAAGGTCTCAAACCAGTTAAATAGAGAACTGGAGGATAGGAAAAGGGCTAAATTAAAACTAACACTGTTAGAAATAGAAAACAAAATTAAACTCTCCCATGAAAAGGAGAGAGCAGAGAAGGAAAAGAGAGCAGTAGAAAGCATAAAAACAAACCCCAAGGCTTTCTATAGATTTGCAAAGGAGACTGCTACGGTGCAGTATAAGATAGGACCCCTGTTCCTGCCTAATGGCTCACTGACTGCAGATCCCACATGGATAAGTGAAGTGCTCAGTACACAATTCAAGAGTGTCTTCACCTCTCCTCTGAGTCACATGCAGATAAAGAACCCAGCTGATTTCTTTGACAATAGCACTCAGCAGAAGGGGACTGCATCCATTACCTACATCGACATTGAAGAGGAAGATGTGATAGCTGCCATAAATGAAATGAGCTTAAATTCGGCAACTGGCCCCGATGGTTTCCCAGCTGTCCTCTTAAAGTCGTGTAAACAAGAATTAGCAGGACCACTCCGGATACTCTTCCAGAGTTTCCTTGCAAATGGTAAACTTCCCAAAAAGCTGAAGGAAGGCACCATATGTCCTATCCATAAAGGTGGAAGCAGAGCAGAGGCTGGAAACTACAGGCCCATCTCTCTGACTTCACATATTAGCAAAGTCATGGAACGAATTGTCAGAAGGAGATTGATTGCGTTCCTAGAAGAAAATGACTTGCTGAATGAGACCCAGCATGGTTTCCGTCCAGGTAAAAGCTGCCTCACGCAGCTCTTGCAGCATTATGACTGGGTCCTGAAGCAGCTACTTGACCATTCAAATGTTGATGTGATATATCTCGACTTTGCAAAAGCCTTTGACAAAGTTGATCATGGCTTGATATGTCACAAGCTGCGAAACCTTGGCATAGCTGGTAAATTAGGAAAGTGGCTGCATGACTTCCTGAATGGTAGAAGTCAGACAGTTGCAGCCAATGGAGAACTATCTAGGAAAACAGAAATATTGAGCGGTGTTCCACAGGGAACTGTTCTGGGGCCACTACTGTTCATAGTGGCCCTTCTGGACATGCCCACGGTCACGCGGAGAGCCACTGTCACTAGCTATGCTGATGACACAAAGATATCTCAGGCAATAAAGAATCCTGATGATATTGTAAGCCTGCAGAATGACCTAAATGCAATATATGAGTGGGCAGAGCAAAATAATATGCAGTTCAATGCAAAAAAATTTCAAGTACTGCGCTACAAGACCACAAGTACCTCCCAACTGGCATACACAGGGCCTGGAGGTACTGCAATCCCAGAACAACAAACAGTTAGAGATCTGGGCATCAACATGTGTAGTGATGCATCATTTCACATGCACATTATCAAGTTGACAGCAAGGTGCAGACAACTGGCGGGGTGGATACTGAGGACTTTCCGTACAAGGGATCAAAAAGTCATGTTGATTCTATGGAAGACATTTGTTCTGAGCCGCCTAGACTATTGCTCTCAGTTGTGGTCACCACACAGTGTTAAGCGGACAGCAGAACTCGAGGCAATTCAGCGGCACTATACAAAAAAGATCGCCACAGTCCAACAGATGAACTACAGGGAGCGACTGAAGGCACTAGGTCTCTACTCCCTGGAGCGCAGGCGGGAGAGATATGTAATAATATACATATGGAAAATACTGGAAGGACTGGTGCCAAACTTTGGTATCAAGTACTACAGGAATGCCCGCACGGGTCGCCACTGCATGGTGCCAAAGGTACCGTCCACTGCATCTCACATAAGAACGAGATACTGCAGCAGCCTCGGTTTCAGAGGACCTCAGCTCTTCAATGCCCTGCCAAAACATTTGAGAGACATGCAAGACATGGATGCGGAGGTCTTCAAGACAAAACTTGACGCTTTCCTCTCCACGATACTAGACGAACCAATGGCTCGTAATGAGACGCAGTTTAGGGCAGCTGTGTCAAATTCTCTTATACACCAGATGTGCCATCAAAACTCTTGATTGGACCATGTCAGGTGGGGGAGAAGAGCCATGCAAAGAACGTGAAAATCACGGTGGTGCACCAGCATGACCGCAGCCACTTGGCTGAAACACATAAATAAATAAATAAATAAATATATATATATATATATATATAGATAGATATAAATATATATATATATCTATATATATATATATATATATATATATATATATATATATATATATATATATATATATATATATATATATATATATATATATATATATATATATATATATATATATATATATATATATATATATATATATATATATATGTATGTATGTATGTATGACGTAGTCACGTGGAAAACAGCGCATAAGCGTTTCACTTGTTGCCGAACGACTTGAGCAAATGTTTTTTTTAAATAATGATCAAATGTGTGTGTTGTACATTAGCTCACTCCCTCCATCAAATTGACGTTACCTGAACAGAGTGCATGGGGTTTCGCGCGTCAGGTGTCCAAGTTATCGCAGAACAACGTGAGATGAAGTGTTTTGCTCAAGAACACAACGCACCACCTGGTATTTGATTTGAAACTACGATCTCGCGATGTATCCTCACCCTATATGTATACACACGCACACACACACACATTCATATACGTATGTATGTATGTCTGTATGTATCTATTTATCTCTCACTCTCTCTGTCTTTCTCTCTCTCTCTCTCTCTCTCTCTCTCTCTCTCTCTCTCTCTCCATATACATATATATATATATGCGCGTTCTGGGTTCAAATCTCGCAGAACCCTGCCTATTTATTTAACTTAACCCATCAACCGATTAAACATCATCTGGCCCTTAATGTCCTTTAGCAGGGTCCATTTTGTTGCAAGTAGGCAGGCCATGATGTTAGTTTGAGGACACTTGTCGCCAACCTTCCCACAGGTCCGAGAAGCCTTTAAAAGGATTATAGGTACTCTCCTCTTTTTTCACTAAGCAAGGAAATATGACTTGTGATTGGTATTCTATAAACGAAATCTATGCGGAAGACTGACGAATAAGACCAAATTGTTTTACTTCCGTCCGACACATTGGATTCCGGTGAAAAGGACTGTCAAATCCTTTCGGTAGTTTACCAGGAATACATTGTCGATGTTCCACATGGTCACTAGAAGTAAAACATTTGACTAGACGCTATGCAAAAGGATTTGATCTGGAAAGAATGATTATCGAAATCATCTTCACAGGATTTGGACTTAGAACTTGGGTGGAATTAGATTGGCACAAAGCCACGCATTTAGAGGAGAGCACAGTACACACAATTTACTCAAGTGAATAGCAACAGCTCCCCTCTCCCTCTCTTTTACATCCACCATTTGCCATATTGGAGAAATTGATGCATCTGAAAGGTTAATGTCAGTTGGAAAGAAAATAAAGATACGTAAGAAGAGGGGTTCTTACTCGCCGTTCCCGAGTGTTTGATTCAAATGTTTTGCTGTAGAGTAGACCTCGCTAAATGTACACGAAAATCTGTTGGCGGTGTTGAACAGAGCAGTGGTTTGCCACCCAAAATTCAGAGCATATGAAACAGCTTTGCACCATACTCCACTCAACACACTGCTTTCGTTTCTTCTTGTTACCTTTCCTGTGTAACATCTACTAGATGTTGCACTTACCATTTGATCCTGAGTATGCTTTTAAAAACAAAAATGTAATTGCTGCAAGATTTCATCTGAAATGTACCATCATCAATCACCATTCAACTTATTCATACAGGTGTGTGTGCATGGGAGGAATATGATGATGATGGTAATGGAAAGTGATGATGATGATGAGGAGGAGGAGGAGGAGGAGGAGGAAAGGGAGGAGGAGGAGGAAGAGGAGGGTGGTGGTCGACGTCGCTGTGGTCGTCGTGGTTGAGGTTGAGGTCGTGATGGTCGAGGTCGTGGTGGTGGTGGTGGTGGTGGTGGTGGTGGTGGTGGTGGTGATGATGATGATGATGATGATGATGATGATGATGATGATGATGATAAAATGGTGGTGGCGGTGGTTAAGACAACATCGACGACTTCAAGTTTTTATTCCGTCAAAGATTTACATTCTGATCCGAATTTTTTTCTAACTGTAACCAACACTGCCTTTATGCATCTCTGTAGAATTTCAATTTCCCGAATTAATCTAACCGTTTCGTATAAGAACGTCGCGTTTTGATGCGGGACAGATTTAGCTGTTATTTCCAGGAGGTCGACCACGTAAAGGCTCCAGCGTTAGTTCGTTATAATCATCATCATCAAAGCGCTTCCTGCAGATGTCATCTTACAGCTCGATAGTCAAATAGAACACCACCAGTATGAATATCACCAATCTGTGAGAAATAGCAAAGGTTATCACCATTGCTATCTTCTCATCTGACTAACAAAATAATAATAAAAAAAAACCGCAATTCTCATGTAAAAATAAAATTAACTATAATTATATAAAAATATATATATACTGACGAAAATAAGGAAAGGAAAAAAAAAGCAAAATAATTTGTAACTTTTCATTGGATTGCTTTCGGTTCTAAATTGATAATTTAAAACCTTATAATTCTTTAATTAACTTGGATTTCAATTGAAATAACATTTCAATATTTGACAGCCATTTTTTGCAATTGAAGATAACCAGCAACGTAGTCATATGTTTCTGTGTGAATTGGATATATATATATGTACCTATTTATACATGCATATATGTATGTATGTAAGTAGGTGTGTGTGCGTGCGTGCGTACGTATGTACGTATGCATGTATGTCTAGATGTATATCTATATGTATGTATGTATGTATGCATGCATGTGTGTATGTATGTATATATGTATGTATGTATGTATGTATGTATGCATGTATGTATGCATGTATGTATGTATATGCGGAGGTATGCTTGATTGTGTTTCTAAATATACTTTTCTGCGTACGTAAGTACGTATGTATGTATGTATGTATGTATGTATGTATGTATCTATGTATGTATGTATGTATGCATGTATGTATGTA
>NC_142928.1:165776371-165801371 GCF_046866305.1 Octopus bimaculoides
ATATAAGAATAAGATAAAGAGATCAATGGCATAAGTAAAATTATATTTTATGTATTTTAGACTTTATACATAAAATATAATTTTCCTTATGCCATTGGTCTCTTTATCTTATTCTTTTTTATATATACACACGCTCATACACGACCCATGTTATAGTCTTCACTCGTGTTGCAACCACGTCAGGGGCAAAACTAGTCGGTATACAGACACACAAACACACATACATACATACATACATATATATATATATATATATATATATATATATATATATATATATATATATATATATATATATATATTAGCTTTCAATCGAGTGAAAATATATAGAAATAATGATCATAAAACACAACACTACCGTTCCATTCCCGCCACCCCAAATACATGAAAATATTCAGTTCTGATCTATGAAATATTTGAATATTTGGTGACTGAATATATCCCAACAGAGAACGGTAAAAGAACACCATACAAAACAAGTAAGCATGCAAGCGAGCAAGCAATACAAAGCAAAGGAACATATAAACATGCATAGATATATATACATATATAAATACTTATATGCATAATACACATATATATGTGTGTATGTATGTATTGAAATATTTATATATATGTTTGTGCGTGTGTATGTCTGTTTATACAATCCAACGTGGAAGGGGGAAAAATATATATATATATATATATATATATATATATATACGACGGGATTCTTTCAGTTTCCGTCTACCAAATCCACTCGCAAGGCTTCGGTCGGGCCGAGGCTATAGTAGAAAACACTTGCCCAAGGTGCCACGCATTGGGACTGAACCCGGAACCATGTCGTTGGTAAGTAAGCTACTTACCACACAGCCACTCCTGCGCCTCGTCTATGTTTTTGTATGCGTGGTTGTGTTAGGGTGAGAGTGAGATTTGAGTATTTTCTATATGTGAGTTTAAATATATAAGTTTAAAAACGCTTCTTTCTATACCTAACCTTGTTGGTGTTGATATATATACATACTTCTTATTTTATGGGATTTTTTTTACTATGATCATATTTCAGACCTAACACAGTAAATATAGACTGTTTTATATTTCTCTAGAGACTTATTTTGTTTATTGTTATGTCAACAAGCTGAATACTCAGTTTTTGTATATGATATTAATATAAAACATATAATATAACATAAAGCAGTGTATGTGTGTCTGTGTATGTGTGTGTGTGTATGTGTGTGCGTGTGTGTCTGTGCATCAGAACTGGCAGAAGTTACAGAATGACCGAAGGGCCTAGAGTTTTGTGCATTGGCTCTCATTAGAGTTTCATAAATGACAATGCACGTAATTCTTTACCCTTGTATCATTCTGTAAACTCTACCAATTAATAATGAAAAAGATGTGTGTGTGTGTGTGTATACGCTTATTTTGAGTTGTATTTTTATAGTTCCACTAATAAAACTATACAAATACATACACGCATACATACATACATATATACGTACATACATGCATACAAACATGCATACCTACAAACGTACATACATACATAATGCATACATGCATACATACATACTTACGTACATACATACGTACTTACATACATATATATGTATTTACATATATTTATATTTAATACAATGCATCATAATCATGGATTTACAATATAGAATGACGATAAACTATAACTTCAGACCCTCCTGCTAGACTACACGGAGTTCTTTCCTAATCTAAACAATATTGTTAGTCTGGTGTACTAATGGAGAGCTTATAAAGTATTTTGCCCGGATTGAGAATCCTTCACTTATAACTATATTTATATTTATTCATTTAAATATACCTATAAATGTGGAGGCGCAATGGCCCAGCGGTTAGGGCAGCAGACTCTCGGTCGGAGGATCGCAGTTTCGATTCCCAGACCAGGCGTTGGATAGAGTATAGTATTGGTAATTGAAAAATACTTGTAACTGCCCTGTTTATCACACCTAAATAGACATCATTAATTGTAGTCATCACTAGACAATACCTTATCTACAAAGTCATTTTCATCGTCATTACTTAATCCAATGCAACTCTTTCATGCCGATGTCCTAATCGATCTATGAGTCATGAAAGTCTGGCTAGGGTTTAAGTCAGATTGGTATTTCACAAACTGAAATATCTTTTCTATGCACCTATCGACTACAGATGATAGCAGCAGTTCGCTACCTGAACTGGTTATCCTGACCGTTGCCAGTTTGTTGTCTGTTCATCCGCCCAGTATCTAGTGACATTCGCCATTGATTCAATAAGTTCGTTTTCCGAAATAGTTCACATTCTCCATGCTGTATCCCATGATTTCAACGTCTCATGATCGCAACGTTCCATGACTCAGGTAGTTATATTATATTTCATCCACAGCTGAGACTCTGGATCAGAGTAGACCTTGAAATATAGTGGTTAAGAGCTGGTTCCACACTCTTCAAACATCTAGAACTCTCGGATCAGCCCCCCCCCCCCCCGCCCCACCGCTACCACCACAAGTGGCTGCAGATTGAAGTTATTCCCGGACAAAGTGGACAGCACTAACACTTTTAGGCACTATTTGTCAACAAAATACTTAACACCAAGTTTAACACCGCTAATTGCTTAAGACTTAGGTTCCCAAACTATGAGTCGTGACTCACTGATGGGTCGCGAACGGAATCCTAGTGGGTCACAAAAAGTTATAAAATTACGTATTAGCTTTGATTAACTGCTGTCTATCGAGATAGTTCAAGACTCATGTTTTCAATACCAGACTGGTTGTTTTATCAAGCAGTAGGCTTTTTTCACGAACTTAACAAATCAGAAGTGGTCATTTTCTCAAGTTATTTATTCGTACGTAATCGTAAAAAGGAAAAGTCTGTTTGTACCTATTTATAGAGAACTTTAACTAGTCGCAGTACAACACTGATCGAGCCGATAACAGTTACTGCTTCGAGGTTTTGTATTAGTAGCAAGAAACAGGCTCATCCTTCTCACAGGCTTCAATGAAAATGTAATCTGAAATAAATTTGTTTCTTTGGGTAGCCATAAACTGGTGTCATAGATAGTGGGTCGCGTCTCTAAAAAGTTTGGGAACCACTGGCTTAAGTAATTATGGCAAGCATTCGACAAGCTTTAAGACGGAATTTTTGGTCCCAGAATACGGTGATGCATTCGATACTTACAGAAACGTAACACACAGGACATAGTGTTCTCTAACCAGAACAATTACCAGTCTTGGTCGTCCTGCAAAAATGTCATAGGTGATGCCATTCTCTGTCTGACTAAACCATAAAAATTGTTAGCTTTCAATCGAGTGAAAATATATAGAAATAATGATAATAAAACACAACACTACCGTTCCATTCCCGCCACCCCAAATACATGAAAATATTCAGTTCTGATCTATGAAATATTTGAATATTTGGTGACTGAATATATCCCAACAGAGAACGGTAAAAGAACACCATACAAAACAAGTAAGCATGCAAGCAAGCAAGCAATACAAAGCAAAGGAACATATAAACATGCATAGATATATATACATATATAAATACTTATATGCATAATACACATATATATGTGTGTATGTATGTATTGAAATATTTATATATATGTTTGTGCGTGTGTATGTCTGTTTATACAATCCTACGTGGAAGGGGGGAAAATGCGGCATTAAACTCTGGTGAATCATGGATGAGAGATAGAAGTGAAACCTGTATTATAATTCCATTTGACCTGACAATTGCACTGGTCAAAACGGACAAAAAAGAAATACATATGTGAGTGTCGTTATAGTGGGGGTGGGTTTGTGCATCTATGCACACATATATGTGTATGTATGTATCTATGTATGTATGTTGGGTTATAAGTATGAGCTGTTTATATTTGGTTTCTTTGTAGGTGCTTTTCTTCTTTTGCAGTCTTTTTTGACAGTTAACTGAGCTTTCTTTTTTTTATACTTATCCGCTAGACTTACTGTGTATAATTGTATGTATATGCACACACACACACATACACATACACATACACACGCACATGCACGTTTATGTGTCATGGATATATATATATATATATATATATATATATATATATATATATATATATATATATATATATATATATATATATATATATATCTGTGTGTGTGTATGTGTGTGTGTGTGCATACACTGAAATACACACCACACATATATAGGTGCATGTGGTGTAAATATTAACATAAAGTCATAAGGAATGAGTAAGAAAGTATAAGTATAAAATAAAACGCCTAGCTATCGTTTTTATATTCATGTATACAAATATGGGTACATGCATACAATTATATGTACACGTACGTCTCATGAATATATACATACATGTATGTATGCACTTATATATATGTATGTATATGTATGTATATGTATATATATGTATATATATATATATATATATATATATATATATATATATATATATATATATATATATATATATATATATATATGTCTATATATGTATATATTTATATGTATGTATATATATATGTATATATTTGTATATGCTGAGGAAAAAAAAAGAAAAAGAGGAAACGTCATCTTTTGTACAACAATCGATTCATCAAAAAAGGTAAGAGCCGGCAATTTTATTTTGATGATGATACGTACATACATATATACCTGTATCTGCATCTGAATATGTATATATATATATATATATATATATATATATATATATATATATATATATATATATATATATATATATATATATACATATATATATATATATAATATACTACATGCAAAAATAAGAAGAATGACCAGCAAAAGTATATACATATATGTATATATACATATACGTGTATATGCACATATATATACATACATATATATATATGTGTGTGCGTGTGGGGTGTGTCTGTAGTCCCTTGATATAAACATGCATATATGTATGTCAAACAGCGTGCGCTGTTTTGTTCGGGTCTCAAAAGCATACGTATTAACAATGCGGGAACAGTCAATGCGCACGCTTGAACTGGTGCAATTCAAAAAGTTTTGACAAGTGTATATATATATATATATATATATATATATACATACACATACCTACACTTACACATACACAAATATATTATCATGTTTGCAGTTGTATTATTATTGTTATTATTACTTATATATATTGTTATTTTGGGGGGGGGGGGGGGAGGTCATTTTTGTCCCTGTATGATTACCGTCTCCATTATCATTCTCATCATCGCCGTCATTTTAATTATCGGTTTCTTTGATATCATGGTCATTCATTACGACCATCGTCATCATCATCATCATCATCATCATCATCATCATCATCATCATCATCATCATTATCATCATCATTATCATCATTATCAAACTCAATTATATGATCATTCTCTTATTTCATCAATTCTGGAGCGACGAAAATCAAAGCTGACCTCGGCGGCATTTTGAACTCAGAATATAAAGATCCGGGAAAAACATAGCAAGTCTCCAATGGTCCGACCAGTTCACCTGCCTCCGTAAAGGTTTTGGAGAGTTGAATGTCTAAGTTGACTGGGGCGAGAATTTGAACTCAGCACTTAAAGAGCCAGAATGACTACCAAAAGCCAATTTTTTCTGGCAAACCCCACAAATGCTGTTAATAGTATTTATGGTATAAATAAGGCGATGAGCTGGAAGAATCTTTAGCACTTCGGGCAAAATTCTAGCGGCATTTCGTCCGTTTTTAGGTCCTGTCTTTAAATTACGTAGAAGTCGACTTTGCCTTTCATCCCCTTCTGGGTCGATAAAATAAGCACCAGTTGAACACTGGGGTCGGTGCAATTGACTTGCCCCTCCGTCGAAATTGCTGGCCTTGTACCAAAATTTGAAAACAATATTTGATATATATAAATATCGATGGTGGTACAAGCGTTTCTGGTGGTGCTTCAGATGTTGATGGTTGTGGTAGAGGCTGACGATGTGCTGAAGGAATTAGTGGTATTACTGTTGGAAGCGGTGGTAGTGGTGTTGTCGGTTTTGTTGTTGTTGTTGTTGTTGGAGGTGGTGGTGGTGGTGGTGGTAGTAATGGTGACGTTAGAGGTGCTTGTGTATGTGGTAGGGACTCTAGTTGTTACGATGGTTTCCATGGTGTTACCTTTGGAAGTGGTGGTGATGGTGGTGGTGGTGGTGGTGGTGGTGGTGGTGGTGGTGGTGGTGGTAATAGTAGTAGTAGTAGTAGTAGTAGTAGTAGTAGTAGTAATGGTGCTTGTAATTGCAGTGTTTATAATGATGTGGTTGGTTGTTATAATTTCAGTTATTTAGGATTTTTGTCATATAAATAAATTTACATACATTTATTTAAGTATATGACACATAGCCAGTGACACTGGAATACATTAACACACGCGGACACACGCGTACATAAACAGGGAGGTAGATACTTCACTCGAACGCACTTATCCGCTCACACATATATATGTATTGAGAGATGTGATCAGTTCATCTGCTATGTATGTATGTATGTATGTATGTATGGAGGTATGTATGCCGGTATGTGTGTGCGTATGCATGTATGCTTGTATGTGTGTATGTATGTATGCATGCATGATTGTATGTATGTGCGAGTATAGGCACATTTGAATATGAATATATAATATATATATATTATAATATTATATATGTACATAGACATATATTATGATATATATATTATATATGTATATACACATACATATTATTACATGCATATATATATATATATATATGTGTGTATATATATACACATACATGTATATTATTATTATACACATATGTATATAAATACATACACGCACACGCACATATGTACATAGATATATATATATATATATATGAACATACAGGCATATAAATATGTATATGTATATATACATACTCATACATATATATATGTATATATATATATATACATACTCATATGTAGTAACGCCTGCGCATGCGTAGTCTTACGCATGCGTAGTCTTACGCATGCGTAGTCTTACGCATGCGTAGAATTAAACAAGCAAGCGTTTCCCGCTCAATTCATTCTCTTTCTCGCTGGCCAGCGATTGAGCATGGACGTGTGTTTAAAGCTGTCTCTACATCTTTCGGTTTTATACTCGACAGCACGTTATTCTCACTTCTAAAGATGTATAACTAAAAGATTTGTATGTTTACCAAGTAAATAAATGTTGTTTGAGTTGTTTAGTCTGGAGTTCAGCGTTCCGTCTATTTCCTTAATTTTATAGTAGAAAGTCAGGTATACAATCTAAAGATGTATAACCCACTTTCTACTAAAGTGGTGACCCCCGACGAAGAAAAGACGCAGCATAAACTACGGATTACCAACTTATAACTGGTGAACCTCGACTAAAGAACAAATACGGCCATGGAGACTGACTCATTACCAACATCTCCAAACATAGTCAACACGACTCAACAAGCGCGGTTTTTATTCTCGTCTCTGTTAGAGTGGATTTTTTCCACTCACGAAAAACAGACAAGAATTACAGCCTGCTTTTCATGTTCTTATATGTCGCATTCACACTCTCACATTACACATACATCTTTTATGCCACACAATAACTCTTGTTATTCATTTCGCACGGTCGTTCTTTCATCTTGGGTTAAGAAAATTTTTCTTCGAGGTTTTCGCTAATGGTCGTGCAGAAATTGTGTCTGTCGATCGTTCTGTAAAAGCGTACCTCTTCAAACACTCATCACCAAACAGCCTTTTCGCCACCAGCGCCGTGCGCCAACCAACATTACCCCCGTGATGACAACAATTACTACTATAAATTACAAGCTTTCCCCCCGACGTCGTCAAGTTTCAACTGAATCATTACCACCACACATACAGAACACAGCTATAGCAGTTCCTGCGCCGACGTCTTCATCAACGTACTCTATCTCGGTGTTTTGGGATTTTTCGCAGTCTATACTACAGACACTTTCACTTGTTCTGTGTTTTTTCTCACACACACGCTTGTGCACTCATACATTTTCTTTCCTTTCAGGGAAAACAAACTCTCAGACTTTTACATCGCGTGATTCCAGTTTCCTGGACAGTTGTCATCACGGTTGTTTTGTCATTGTCATTTCATTTATACGTTGCATGCATGTATTTCACAAGTGTTCATTTCATTTCTTGGAATTTTCTTTGTGTGTGTTTGTACCACATCTTGTGGGTGGTTTTTCAGTGGCCATCCTGCCTCAGGCGTTCTGACAGATTTTATTTATCGTGCGTTTCCGCTCTGGCGAGGGAGCTCTGTAGTAACGCCTGCGCATGCGTAGTCTTACGCATGCGTAGAATTAAACAAGCAAGCGTTTCCCGCTCAATTCATTCTCTTTCTCGCTGGCCAGCGATTGAGCATGGACGTGTGTTTAAAGCTGTCTCTACATCTTTCGGTCTTATACTCGACAGCTCGTTATTCTCACTTCTAAAGATGTATAACTAAAAGATTTGTATGTTTACGAAGTAAATAAATGTTGTTTGAGTTGTTTAGTCTGGAGTTCAGCGTTCCGTCTATTTCTTTAATTTTTTAGTAGAAAGTCAGGTATACAATCTAAAGATGTATAACCCACTTTCTACTAAACATACATATATATATATATATATATATATATATATATATATATATGTGTGTGTGTGTGTGTGTGTGTGTGTGTGTGTGTGTGTGTGTGTGTGTAAAAGGTGGTGCTCCAGCATGGCCACAGTCAAATGACTGAAACAAGTAAAAGAGTAAAAGAGTATATACGTATATATATATAGATATATATATGTATGTATGTATATGTATATATATATATATATATATATATATATATATATATATACGTATGTATGTATATGTATATATATACATATATATATATATATATATATATATATATATATATATATATATATATATATATATATGTATGTATATACATGCACGTGAACGTACGCGTACACACAAGTATGTACAAAGAAAGAAAGAAAGAAAGAAAGAAGGAGAGAGACAGAGAGACAGAGAGAGAGAAAAGCAGACTGACAAACACAGAGAGAGGGTGGGAGAAAGAAAGATGTATGCATGCATACATTATAATATATGTCTGAGTGCGTGCGTATGTTCGTACGTTTGTATTTATTGTCTCCTGAAAACCTGCATATGTTTATGACTGCTTAAAGGAATTGGTATTTTGCAAAGCAATTTTTTTTTCTTGTGAATATATTAGTATATTTGTAAGTAAAATTATCTTCACAAAATGATATTTATTCTATTTTTTCCCAAGTTATATATATATATATAAATATATATATATATATATATATATATATATATATATATATATATATATATATATATATATATATATATATATATATATATATATATATATATATATATATATATATATATATATATATATATATATATATATATATATATATATAGATATATATATAAGGATAAATGGATGGATGGATATGTATATTTCCATATACCTTTTTGCAAGAACTGACGACCCTGGGGCTGTTTTAATTAGACCATACTCTTAAAAAAAAATAACTGTAAAATTTCTATTCCTTCAAAAGAAAAAAAAAAGAAAAAGTGAGGGAGAGGGGGAAGAGAGATGGGGAAAGAGAGGGAAAGAAAGAGAGAGAGAAAGAACGAAGTCGAGGGTTCCGATTATTTTCCCAAAACACATAGTTATTTCAGAAAATAATTTGACAGCAATAGATCAAAATGAATTTTTTAAAATCCCTACTGACACGAAACTTAGAATTTTTTATGAAATTCGTTCTTTTATTTCAAACAATCACACTTACAAATATACATATACACTTGTGTGTATTGTGTATGTATATATATATATATATATATATATATATAAGTATACAATATATGTATCTATGCATATATGTACACGTATATGCATGTCTATATTTTTCGTGTATGCATACTTATATATATATATATATATACTTATGCAACATATATATTTATAAATGTATATATAAGTATGCATACACGAAAAATATAGACATGCATATATATATATATATATATATATATATATATATATATATATACATACTGGTGTGAATACGATTCTACCAGCTACCTGCCTTATATAAAGCTCTAAATAATACAGTGTAATTACTGGGTTAAAAATCTCTCCTGCATAGAAAAAAAAAACAGAGATTGCCAGTGTGATCGATTCAATCCTACAGCTACTGTGTACATGGAAGGCATTCTACCATTGTAGCAAAGTAAACCATCGAATTTCGAAATCTATTTTAGAAATTTTATTCTTACCACCTAGAATTTTATGTTATTGACATCATAAGAGATTATAAACTTTCGAGAGAATGTAGACTAATACTTTTCTGCAATTGATTCTCGAAGCTTTGCATTCTATTATAATAGCATGCAAAGCTTCGAGAATAATTAATAACTATTAACGTCTTTTATGTACACCGGGAATCAATACCAAATTAGAATTATTCGTGGATATATATATATGTATATATATATATATATATATATATATATATATATATATATATATATATATATATATATATATATATATATATATATATATATATACGAGGGGGTGCTGAAAGTTCTTGGTTTTAAGGGTATCGCGAAAGGTCTGGTTGGAAGCCCGACATTCCGAGTTCTTTTACAGGGCTTAGAAAAACTGAAGGACTGCTGCAATAGGTGTGTGAATAAGAGAGGAGAAGATGTTATCCACAGCCAGGAACTTTTCAGTACCCCCCTCGTGTGTATATATATATATGTATATATATATATATATATATATATATATATATATATATATATATATATATATATATATATATATATATATATATATATATATGTATATATATATATATATATATATGTATATATATATATATATATATATATATATATATATATATATATATATATATATATATATATATATATATATATATATATATATATATATAAAGTCTCATTGTTGTCATCACTAGCTTACAGTTCTTTCGGATATTCGGATATAAGGAACTTTGCAGGAAGAGTTAAGTATTAGAATCGGCCTTCAGTTGTTTAGAAAACTGACTAATAACCAGAATGTTATATGGCAAACAGTCAATTCCTTAAATAATTGAGTAAATGACAATAGACTTTGTCTGTTCGCAGGAAACCGAGAATATTAAATGAGATGTTGAAAATTATTTAAATAATGAAGTTTTATACACATTCACCCTTACATTATTGAGTAATCTATGGCATATTCATTTCGTATTGATGCGCATGTACTATTGTAATGGTTCTTGCCAAGTGTTTTGAATCCAGGAAAGCATAAACAAAATACTGCTTGCGTTATTCTGTTTGGTGCCTTTTACACACGAATCACCCTGGAGTTTAATTTGCATGTCCTTCGATGATCGATAAAATGAACTACAAATGTAATACAAGGGGTCGATGTAATCGCTTACATTCTCTTCCCTTGAAATATGAAGTTTGTGTCAATATCAGAAATCATGTGTCTGTTGACTACTCATCCACTCACACAGTAATTCATTGAGTGGATCATATCACTGATTGACCAATGGAACACATATCGTTGAAACCAACGTAGATTGCTGTCCTATGTATTTTTGTTATATTGGTTTCAAACTTTGGCACAAGGCCAGCAATCTCGGGAGAAGATACAAGTCGATAATATCAACCCCAGTTTAAATTTGAACTCAGTCTGAATTCGAACTCACAGCGTAATGACGGACGAAATGCCGCTAGGTATTTTGTTCGGAATGCTATCGATTTTACCAGCTCGCCACCTTATAATAATTCTTTCTACTATAGGCATAAAGTCTGAAATTTGTGGGGAGGGGTAAGTTAAGGCGATTACATTGACCTCAGTGCTTACTTGCAATCTATTTTATCGTCTCTGAAAGGGTGACAGGCAAAGTTAAACTCAACGGAAGTTGAACCCAGAACGTAAGGATAGACGAAATGCCGCTAAGCATTTTGCCATGCGTACTAACGATTCTGATTGATGACCGTCTTATGTATTTCTGTTACATTCCCAACATCATCAATTTATATAAAAAAAAAAAGAAAAGAAAGATCTTTTCCACTAGAAACGTAAGTCCTGAAATTTTGGGGTCGGGGAGATGAGGAGTGAAGTTGCTAGTCGGTTACATTGCCCCCAGTATTCAGTGGTACTTATTTCATCGAGTCCGAAAGGGATCTCGGTGGAATTTGAAATCAGAACGTAAAGACAAATGAATCCATTTGTATCACGAAACATTATGCGTTTGTAGAACGAATAAATAATAGTTTGAAATGTTGGCACAGTACCAACAATTTTTAAGGAGAGGAATGAATTCCATTACATCAATAACATAAGTACTCGACTGGTACTTAGTTTAACGACCCCGAAATGAGGAAAGATAAAGTCGATCTCGGCGGAATTTGAACTCAGAACGTAAACGTAAACAGAATGAGCCCAGAATTTCATCCGGCGTGCTAACAATTCTGTCAACTCACCACTTTAAGTAGAACGAATAATTATGTGTTTTCTCGTATCACCAATGCTGTGTATTTTATTTAATTACCAGTATTGTAAAGAGGTGATCATTCTGAAAAATGTGATTGGAGAAGAAATCAGGAAGGCTATACATTCCATCGCGTAAGCTGCAGATGCCTTTTAATAAAGAGGGCGGACCAATGATTTGTTGCTACTGAGACGCAAATTGTGATTTGATTAATCTCAGCTGGGTTAACTGAGTGAGGAGCCTCATGTTGAAAAAAACATGAAACACCTTGATATCTCAGCAACATCACTAATGGCGTATCCCAAAGAAACCGCGAGATGTAACATGGAACTAACATTACAAGTATTATACCATTACCGACATCATGTATTTTCTTCACACTAAAGCGGCGAACTGGCAGAATCGTTGGCACGCCGTGTAAAATGCTTAGCAGTATTTCGTCCGTCTTCATGTTCTGAGTTCAAATTTCGCCGAGATCGACTTTGCCTTTCATCCTTTCGGCGTCGTTGAAATAAGTACCAGTTGAGCACTGGGGTCGATGTAATCGACTTACCTTCTTCTTGCCAAATCTTGAAATCAAATACTATGACATGGAGACACAACACAGATGTGACGCACACCTTCCGCTAGAATAGTACTAAAACACAAGGAAAAGTTATGCCTTATGAAGTGCCGTCTTAAGACATTGGCACCTGGGCAGTTGCGCAGCGGTGTAACTAGCCTAAAGACCCAAATCTGATTTATGCATGTTGTGGCTTGCTGCCAACAAATAAATACTCTGGGTTCCATCATTGATCGGTGGCCTACAATGCTGCAAAGATGCCACAACCTTTTGTACACATTCTCATACTTACGCACACACGTACAAACAATCATGCGCATGTGTGTGTGTGTGTGTGTTTGTACTGGGGTCGATGTAATCAACTTACCCCCTCCTCTGAACTTGCTGACCTTGTGCTAAAATTTGAAACCATTATATTACCAACACTGTATATTTTATTGAATTACGAACACACTGTATATTATCCTGTTACCAATATTAAGCTTTATATAATATTACCAACGTGATATACTATTATTTTATTACCAACGTGTGTACTTTATCGATTTACTAGCATTATGTTTTCTTTATTCTTCTTCACAAATCCTCTTTCTCTCATCATACCAAATGACTCTACTTAAGCACGCGTACCAAACATTTTTGTTCAATCATTCTTCCCAGATATACTGCATTTCAGGGTTCCCTTTTTTCAGTGTTCTTTTTCCGATTCATTGACCTCTTCCTGTTCATCTTCCTTCTTCTCCCCTTTCTCTTTCAACTAAATAAAGATTTCTAACAGAGGCACGTGCTCCTACATTTATCATTGCATGTGAAATGAACTGTCATCGAAGATTGAATCCAAAACATGACTGGTACTTATTTTAGTTGTCATAGCAGATGATTAAGTAAAAAACAAAAGTATACTCCTAAAGGGGTAGTCAATGAGAATCTCATGAAAAGCAATTGGGATTATATGCAAAATAAAATCATGTTTATCCAACTGTTGTTGGCATTCCGTCACTTACGACGTCGAGGGTTCCAGTTGATCCGATCAATGGAACAGCCTGCTCGTGAAATTAACGTGCAAGTGGCTGAGCACTCCACAGACACGTGTACCCTTAACGTAGTTCTCGAGGATATTCAGCGTGACACAGTGTGACAAGGCTGACCCATTGAATTACAGGCACAAAGGAAACAGGAAGTAAGAGTGAGAGAAAGTTGTGGTGAAAGAGTCCAGCAAGGTTCGCCACCATCCCCTGCCGGAGCTTCGTGGAGCTTTTAAGTGTTTTCGCTCAATAAACACTCACAACGACCGGTCTGGGAATCGAAACTGCGATCCTATGACCGCGAGTCCGCTGCCCTAACCACTGGGCCATTGCGCCTCCACGTTTATCCAACTACATGATCATTGTTAGATAACTCTTTTCTGCTGTGTTCTTACTGTTTCTTCTCTTAGACGTGTGATTTTAAAGAACTTCAGAATTACAAAACCTTTCAATAGCTTAGGTGGCGAATTGGCAGAAGATTTAGAGTGTCGGGTGAAATACCTTGCAGTAAGCATTCCTGTTCCTTGTGTTCTGTCTTCAGTTCCTCAAGAAGTAAATTTTGCCTGTCATCTTTTAAGAGTCCATAAATAAACTATCAGTCTTGGACAACGACCGATCAGAATCATTAAAAGATCGAAAAGGATATCATACGACATTTCTTTCGGCGGCTCTTTCCTTTCTGAGTTCAATTCCCACCTCCGTGAATTGTTGGTCATAATCTTTCGGCTGGTTTAAAGCACCATCTGGTTCTTGGGTGCTTTAGGGTTGATAGTATTTTAAAAGGCCACCCTCCACTCCCAGAGGCCCTGCAAATTGACATGGATACAGACTTTCCCACCTCACCCAACATTGAAAAAAAAAAGAAACCAAAAATAGCATCGTCCATCCTTGAACACCAAATCCCTAAAGCTCTAATCCCTGTCCATATTTTTCTGCTAGAGTGTCCGACCAGCAGAAGTCTAATCTGAACATCAGCTACATAAAGGTCATAGGGCCTGGAAACGCTTTCAAATCCTGAAGTTATTACTCTACCCCATCAGGCTATATGAAAAAAATACAAACCATCTGCGTCAATGAGTTATTGTATAAAACACACACAGACACAGACAGACAGACAGACACAGACACACACACACACACACACACACACACACACACACACACACACATATATATATACATACATATACGTTCCTCATATAGAAGATTGTATATATATATATATATATATACATATATGCGCGTGTGTGTGTGTGCGTGTGTATGTGTGTGTGTATTTGTATGTATATATATCATATATGTATATATGCGTATCTTATGTTAGCAAACACACACGTACATGTGTACACACACACACACATATACACACGCACACATAAGTATATATATATATATATATATATATATATATATATATATATATATATATATATATATATATAAACATAAGCGAGCACACACGTATACAAAACGTAACGGACTATTATAAAGCAATTAGAAAACAAAAACTGATGTTCGGTTATAAATGACCATTTCGCCGCTGGCGGGAGAATGTAATTCTAAGAATACTGGACATTTTGCAAAACGAGACGTATGATTATGTCAAGGAATTTTGGTCGTAGCAGAAGACTACATCTAGAAATTGGGAATGGAAAGAAGTAGAGTAAAACAGAAGAACAGTTGATGGATGTACAGTTGTGTGTGTGTGTGTGTGTGTGTGTGTGTGTGTGTGTGTGTGTGTGTGCCTCTGTGTGTCTGTGTGCGTGAGGTGGTGCAATGGGTAATGTAAGAAAAAATACTCTAGCGACAAGAAGAAAAATAACAAAAACATATACAAGTGGACAAAAAAAGAAGAAATATCAAAAACAGAGCAAAGTGGATAATACACACACTCACACATACACACACACACAAACACACACACACACGCACACATACATGCATACATACATGCATACATACATACATGCATACATACATACATACATACATACATACATACATACATACATACATACATACATACATGTGAAGCAACAGAAACAAGATTAAGCGGGAATTATCGAAAGTCATTTTGAATTAACTGTCATCTTGCAGCGTAGAAGCCATGTTGTAGAGGCCATCTTTCCTCTACGACAAGTTGCCATGTAAGTTTCCACAAAAGAAGCTAAAGGACATGCGTGTGCATCTATATACGCATGTATGTATGTAAGTATGTGTGTGTGTGTGTGTGTGTATGTGTGTATGTATGAAGAAGAAATATATAATGGTATACATATATATATACATTTACAAATATATATACATATGTGTATATATATGTGCATGTATATATATATGTGTGTGCGTATGTGTATGTATATTTATATATATATATATATACATATATATACATATATTTATATGCGTGGCGTTCAATACACACACACACACAAACATATATATATATATATATATATATATATATATATATATATATATATATATATATATATATATATATATATATATATATATATATATATATATATATATGTTTGTGTATATATATATATATATAACTTGTGGACCATATATTATATTCGGCTGCAATAATATAGAGAATATTGCCCAACAGTAAAAACACGATTACGTTGCTGTTGCTGTTGGCAATAGTTATGGTTGCATCGGCGAGTATAGTGCGGGTAGTTGTAATAATTGTAGCGGTGGCATGAATAAAATCTGATCGGTGTCAGTGAGTCGGTGGGAGAATACCAGTGCCTTGAAGCAATGATTGGTAAAGTATGGCGGTAGAGATAGGAGGAAAGATACTTAAGTCTCATTAAGCCATATGCTCGGTTTGCGTCACCTCCTTACCACGAAAAAAAAAAAAAAAAGGAATCGCCAAACAGGTTTTGATGATAAAATAATGATCTCCATATTAGTGTATATCATCTCAATATTTATATGTATATCTTATGTGTGTATGCATACATACATATATACATACATATATACACACAGCCACACACATATAGATATGTATGTAGTCAGAGAAATATATAACATATGTATTTATGTCTATATGTAACTATGTGTATTTGTATTCCTATAATCACATGCGTACGGATGTTCATACATACATATTTAGTACATATAGAAGCATATTCAATTCATATACGTACATACATACACACACACACACACAATTATATATATATACATATATATATATATATATATATATATATATATATATATATATATATATATATATATATATATATATATATATATATATATATACGTTGTATGTATGTATATATAAATATAAACGCAATGTGTATATAAAAATGCTTATGCCATGAATCTATGTATATAAGTATATGCATATATATGTTTATACATACATAAACATATACATATATATATGTGTATGTATACATATATATAACTATATATATATATTTATACACACATATGTATCTGCATATAGATATATATGTCTACAATTACTCACATTTTGAAATAAACATATATGCATGTATACAGATATATTTGTATATATGTATATATATCTATCAAGAGAGAGAGCGAGAGACACAAGATAAATATGCTACAGGAGAGACAGAGAAAGGAGAGAGAGAGAGAGAGAGAGAGAGAGAGAGAAAGAGAGAGAGAGAGATAAATATGCTACAGGAAAAATTACCCAATGATGAACGTCCATATATATATATATATCTATACACAAACACAAACATTCAAATGAATACATACATACATGTATGCATGCATACGCGTATACATACTTGCAAACATACATATGTATGTATACATCTGTATAAATCCTGTATCAACGAAATTTACTGAAATACACACACATACGAAAGAGATAAGTAAATAACAAAAGGAATAAGAGAGACAGATTTATATAAAATATCCACCCTCCCCACAAAAAGCATATAACAAACAAAAACTTGACATTTGCGCTTTTATATTCATTCATTTATCTACAGTATCGAACGACAGAAAACTGGAGTAGGCACCCTTCACGTCATAACAAACCGTTTCGGATGACATATGAACCATTTCCATGTTGGATAAGGCGCAATGTTCCCGTCGGGCGCTAAATGTCTAGGCGCGAGCTCAGATAGGACAGAGGATTTGTGTGTTGTATAGGAATTGTGTGTGTGTGTGTGTGTGCGTGCGTATGTATGTTTGTGTATACATGCACGCTTGTGTACGTGCATGTGAGGCGGAATACCTTCGAATACTGCATAAAGCCCTCATCTCTTGTTGATGTAGAGTTAAATGTTTATTAATGATTGGCCTGAAGTGTTATACTAAGAATAACACATGTGCTATACTATGAATACACAGATATTCATATCCACGTGTATATATGCTTTTGTATGTATACACATAATATAATATGTGTATATGTGTAATATGTGTATATATTCTTTTGTATGTATACACATTATATAAACATAAATATGTGCATATATATATGTATACCTATATATATATACATATATATATGCATATATATATATATATATATATATATATATATATATATATATATATATATATATATATATATATATATATATATATATATATATATATATATATATATATATATATATATACATACATATATATATATATATATATATACATATTTATATGTATATATATATATATGTATATATATATATATATATAAATAAATAAATAAGCTGACAGAATCTTTAACACGCCGGGCAAAATGCTTAGCAGTATTTCATCCCTATGAATACGGATGAAATACTACTAAGCATTTTGTTCTAAGTTCAAATTCCACCAGGGTCGACTTTGCCTTTCATCTTTTCAGGGTCGATAGATTAGGTACCAGTTGAGCACTGGTGTCGATGTAAGGTAGCATTCCCCTTCTCCAAAGTCCATGCCTTGCGCCTATAATAGAAAGAATTATATTATATCGTACAACACGATGTAGATTTGCATGGCTCAGTGGTGTGGGTGTTGGACCCATGACGCGTAGTTTTGTTGAGGTGAAATCAGGGGGGAAAAAATGTTTTAATGGTAAGGAAAAATACAGAGAGAAGTATGTAAATGACAATAAGGAGTTAAAGGGAAACTATTGTTGGTTTAATATGTTGTGGTAGTGAGGGTAGATAAGAGGGACAATTTATGAAAGTTAAGGGTGGGAAAGAGTGGTGGGGTTGTTTTTATTTTTATTTTTGAGAATAGATTTAGTGATCGATGCTTGCAGGTAAAAATTATCCTGCTGCGTTCATTAAGACAATCCGTGGATTGCAAAATAGCTAAAACCTCGGATATGCAAAGATTACACTTGTTATTTTATCTGTTGTATGGCTCGGCGTGGGTGACTACGGACCACTTGAGAGTGTTAGGAACTGAATCAAGCGTTAGTTTATTGACAAGCTGAGATAACGATGTACTGTTGGGTTTTGTTTGGGACTTGGAACTGAGGTAGTGGTTGCTCACTCTAGCTTTGAAGGGGATGCTACATGAGCCGATACACATTTAATTACAGTTGGCTGTTGATACTGTACACTTATACTGTACATTTGTGAAACAGCAGTTATCTAAATGACAGGAGGTTGGGCATCAGAAGTTGCATAGGTTACCTATCTATTATATATATATATGTGTGTGTGTGTGTGTGTGTGTGTGTGTACAGAGAGAGAGAGAGAGAGAGAGAGAGAGATAAATAGATAGATAGATAGAGAGATAGATAGATAGATAGATAGATAGATAGATAGATAGATAGATAGATAGATAGATAGATAGATAGATAGATGTACATATATATTCATACAGATTTGCGTCCTTACAAATATGTGTGTGTTGTGTGAATAGATGAACAGATGTAGTGATCGATAAAATATAGTACCACGTGTATACTGCGGGCGATTCAATCGGTCCTTCAGTACACTAAGTTTAAACAATTTTCCCATGTAAGAAATATAAGGGTGGCAAATGTCAGAATTTGTAGAGTGGAGCACAAAATAGTTTGCGATTTATAGTTAGTCTTTACCATTATGAGATCAAACCCCGCTGAGGTCAGATTTGCATTTCATTGTTCAAGGGGGGGGGGAAAAATAAAATAAGGTGCCTGTCTTGAAATGCAGACGATGTAATCGTCTATGGCCCTTCCTCAATCATATCATTCGACCGTTTGTCTATCGTAGAAATCCATATGAATCATTAATATACATTACTCAACTAAAGAATCAGAAAAAACATATGAACGTGATGCACTCTGATCCTCTCACTTGTATTAATACCTTTAGTTGGCTCCCTGTCTAAGTAAGAAATCTTCGTTAAGGATAACTGCAGCTCTCAGTTTGGTTTGCTCAGCCTCTGTCTATGAAAATGAACCCCATTTGTAGAATGCTGCTTCGAGCAGCCTTAGGCACTATACATAGCCACAATGACACTTAAAGAACACATTTATACAATAACATGTATTTAGACACACACAAATCAAACGTGCATATCCACGCACACAGGAAAGACTTATGTATAAACCACACGTACACACACGCGCGTTGACACAGACACACACACATACACACACATATAATCACAGGTATGCACACTATCTCACACATAATACGTATTGACAAACTAATAAGGAGAGACAATACATACGCATAGATTACACCTACTTACGAGAGACAGACTTACTATTCACACAAATGCGTGTGTGCGCACAGCTGTTTGTGTGTGTGTGTGTGTGTGTGTGTGTGTGAATATATATACCCAGACACAACAAAACAAATATATACAGACTCTGATAAATATATAACTCACAAATATAGCATATACATACTCACAAATACACACACTCAGATAAATAAACTCAGACAAATCACACACACAGACATACAGTAAATATACACCTACATAAACACACACACATACACACACACAGACAAAGCTATACACACGCACATAATAATAATATACACTCACACACGTATTCGTATTCAGTAGACACCCAGACATATACATCCAGCACACAAACATAATATATATCTTCAACATAGGCAGCATACATAAAGATGTACACACACACTACACACACATACACATCCAAACCAGGCACACAACACAGACACACTGACAAGTACATATGCTTACATAGACAAAGGCATTGACACACACACACATCAAGCAAACAGTTTATGTATACACTCAAGTACACAGCAGAGAAATTCTTACGCACTTAAAACTTGCACACACAACACAAACTCACACATAATCACACGCAGAACAATACACTCACATCACACGCTCACAAACACATGTAGGCAAACCATAAACACTGTTATCTACACACTTATACATTGACTCCTTTTACAAGTAATTCCAGTACAGGAAGCAGTTGGATTTTACACAATTCCGTCAGATGTTTCCAATGAACGCCATGTAAACCTGACGCCCACTTTTCAAAAATGGCGGCCAGTCCTCATTACGCTCGGTCATATATCATGGCTGACGTCAATAGCTTCGTCCTTCTGCCACAGACGCATAACCCTGCATTCACATTCACCCATACATTCTCAACAAGCCACCGCCACACCAATAAAATTGCATATGTGTATGTATGTATATATATATATATATATATATATATATGTACATATGCATATATATATATATATATATATATATATATATATATATATATATATATATATATATATATATATATATATATATATATTAAATATGTATATATATATATGTATATATATATATATATATATATATGTATGTAAGTATGTATGCATGTATATACATATAAATACGTACATTCTACGTCTATACACGCATATATGTGTGTGTGTGTGTATACATATACGTACATATATATATATATATATATATATATATATATATATATATATATATATATATATATATATATATACAAATATATATATATATATACATATATATACATATATATATATATATATATATATATATATATATATATATATATATATATATATATATATATATATATATATATATATATATGGACACATTCACATACATACATACATATGCATAAATAAGCAGTTAGAACTAGACAGAGATAGTGACTGCCAAGTAGACAGACAGTCATACTGAGGGATAGACAGAAAAGCATTATGTAATTTTCTATTCGTGTATATATATATATATATATATGAACTGAAGCAGCTTGAATCGTAATTCTAAGTGTCTCAGCCACCTCTGTCCAACCGATTGAAAAGGAAAGTAGCATGACAATACCTAAGCAAAAATGCTCGCAATCGCAAGCGAGACTTAGTCAGCAGATTTGTTACTGGCATATCAATGTTAGAAACAGTGACGTTTTTTTTTATTCAAGAGCGAAAGCATGCTTTTGTCTTTCGCACCGTATCATGGGCAAACAGATGTGGTGTGTGTGTGTGTGTGTGTGTGTGTGTGTGTGTGTGTGTGTGTGTGTGTGTGTGTGTGTGTGTGTGTATACCTGATAGGTGAGGCTGCGCTTGTCGATGAAAGTTTAGTGACGAATATGTTTTTGAAATATAGCGCCATCTGTTAAGGTGTGAAAAATCCATCATGCAGAAAATATTTGCTCTTCTTTGTAGCTGGAAATTCTTCAAGAAATAGCGATGGTTGTGTATGCATGAATTCATCACTTGTGTTCTTTTTTATTGAAATGTGCCAAAAGTTGTAACAGAATGTTATACTTCTCCAAGAGAGATTGTAACTATTGCTGATATTAATGTAGGAAAACTTATGCTTTATATTAGAGCAATAGATCTTATAAATGTATATTTCAACACTCTTTAAACTTTAGGTATATTCCGATGACGAAGTAGTACGTCGTCTTTCTCAGTGTCTAAATAAATATGTTTCATCATGTTTTTATTAAACTAAAGGTTCTACTCGTGTTTAGTTTTTAGGTTAGTGGCAATTTCTTTTGATTCTAAATGAATAGCACCGTATGTGCTTCTTTATGTTTCATAGGTGATGTATCTTCTTTTTATTATTGGGGAATGGAGATAGTCAGTTATATTGACCTCAGTGCTTAAGTTGTACTGATTTTATCGACCCCGAATGTTTGAAAGGCAGGTAAAGTCGAACTTGGCGGAATATGAACTCACAACCTAAAGTTGGAAATATTTTGTCCGACATGATAACGAATCTGCCAGCTCGCCGCTTTTTGTACTGGTGGTATATTGTTTGAAATGTGTCTGTCATCTGTCAGTTTCGTAGATAATTTTCTTTCTATAAGAAAAAAAGACGTATTTAGTTTTTTTTCAACCTTTAACATTTTGCCAAACCCATGTGAAAATAAGGTTTTAACATGATATTTTAAAAAACCCTTACCGGTTTCCCCATATTAAGGCTCAAAAGCTTCAGTGTTTTGCTTTTAGTGAGTGAAACATTTCCGGTACTTTGAAGCTAGTTTTTTCCTTGGATCAGATCTGAATTCATAGCAAAGGAAAAGGCTTTCACTCTCATCTTTTTGGTTAATTTTTCTGTCTTTAAAAAAAAAACAAAAAAAACAACGTTTTGCGCTAGTGTCAGAATTATTTTCTAAAAATTACCTAGTTTACTGTTTCATTTTCAGATTTCAATACTTTGCACTCAATACCTATGAATTAAGTAATTCGGAGTTGAATCGTTGGTGTTTCCATGATGTTCTAATGATCTGATGAGCCAGTTTTGTTTATTTGCATTGATATGTACATGGCGAAGTATTATATTTCACATTGTATATTGCATAGCATACGTATTACTGCAAACATGTAAACATAATTTATTCTGATATAGAAAACAGTGTTTACTTATACACACACATGTATGTATGTATGTATGTATGTCATTATTCAGTTTATTTAAAGATTTCTTGCCAATAGGGAAAGAACAGGTTTCTAACCTAGATCCAAGGTTCCTTCATTGGAATTTCAATATCAACAATGGTATTTTTGTCTGTCTGACTGTCTGTCTGTTTGTCTGTCTGTCTGTCTGTATGCATGCATGTATGTATGTATGTATGTATGTATGTATGCATTTATGTATGTATGTATATATGTATGTATGTGCTGATTTGTATGTTTTATGTATGTATTCTCGTGCATATAGTTACATACCTAGATATGCTCATATATATTTAAATGATAAACTTCAGAAAAGTTTCACAGATTTTTACAGTTCCAGTGATAGACTGGATCTGTAGTCTTCGAATTAGCTTTCTCCTTTCTGGTTTTGAGAAGCCTAATTTCTCAATATTGGTATTTAGGCAGTGGCATGTATGTATGTATGTATGTTTGTATGTATGTATGTATGTATGTATTAGTGAGATGACTGAAGAAAAACAGCGTGACAATATATAGGGAAGATTATTTACAACCACATTCTAATGCGAGTAGTTGTCAATGTATCGATGTTTAACTGGTTGTAGAAAATAAATGCGAAACAGTTAATGCAAAGCGACCTGTCCGTTCCTTTAACAATTCCGAACCTCCTTCGCTCTTGATACTCCATATTTCAACTCGAAAAAAATAAAAATGGAAAGGTAACCTTGGTGAATTTGAACTCAGAAGCCAGAACAAATATTGTGAAGCATTACATCTCACAATCAAAGATTCTACTAAATAGCTGCCGTTCCGACAGTGGTAATTAAAAAAGCATTCTTCCTTGAACTTTTGCTGGGGGTAGCACACATTCTGCCTTCAACTTTTGATGGGGGTAGCACACAAATCTATCTTCCATGAAATCTCACACTGTGTTTTCTCACCAAGAGGGAAAGCGCATTGGATGACGCGGTACTAGAAGACGCATTGTGCTTGGCAGAGAAAAGTGAGACTAACCACGGTTAAAATGCTTT
>NC_142928.1:165823871-165826371 GCF_046866305.1 Octopus bimaculoides
TCTGAAACCGAGGCTGATGCAGTATCTCGTTCTTATGTGAGATGCAGTGGACGGTACCTTTGGCACCATGCAGTGGCGACCCGTGCGGGCATTCCTGTAGTACTTGATACCAAAGTTTGGCACCAGTCCTTCCAGTATTTTCCATATGTATATTATTACATATCTCTCCCGCCTGCGCTCCAGGGAGTAGAGACCTAGTGCCTTCAGTCGCTCCCTGTAGTTCATCTGTTGGACTGTGGCGATCTTTTTTGTATAGTGCCGCTGAATTGCCTCGAGTTCTGCTGTCCGCTTAACACTGTGTGGTGACCACAACTGAGAGCAATAGTCTAGGCGGCTCAGAACAAATGTCTTCCATAGAATCAACATGACTTTTTGATCCCTTGTACGGAAAGTCCTCAGTATCCACCCCGCCAGTTGTCTGCACCTTGCTGTCAACTTGATAATGTGCATGTGAAATGATGCATCACTACACATGTTGATGCCCAGATCTCTAACTGTTTGTTGTTCTGGGATTGCAGTACCTCCAGGCCCTGTGTATGCCAGTTGGGAGGTACTTGTGGTCTTGTAGCGCAGTACTTGAAATTTTTTTGCATTGAACTGCATATTATTTTGCTCTGCCCACTCATATATTGCATTTAGGTCATTCTGCAGGCTTACAATATCATCAGGATTCTTTATTGCCTGAGATATCTTTGTGTCATCAGCATAGCTAGTGACAGTGGCTCTCCGCGTGACCGTGGGCATGTCCAGAAGGGCCACTATGAACAGTAGTGGCCCCAGAACAGTTCCCTGTGGAACACCGCTCAATATTTGTGTTTCCCTAGATAGTTCTCCATTGGCTGCAACTGTCTGACTTCTACCATTCAGGAAGTCATGCAGCCACTCTCCTAATTTACCAGCTATGCCAAGGTTTCGCAGCTTGTGACATATCAAGCCATGATCAACTTTGTCAAAGGCTTTTGCAAAGTCGAGATATATCACATCAACATTTGAATGGTCAAGTAGCTGCTTCAGGACCCAGTCATAATGCTGCAAGAGCTGCGTGAGGCAGCTTTTACCTGGACGGAAACCATGCTGGGTCTCATTCAGCAAGTCATTTTCTTCTAGGAACGCAATCAATCTCCTTCTGACAATTCGTTCCATGACTTTGCTAATATGTGAAGTCAGAGAGATGGGCCTGTAGTTTCCAGCCTCTGCTCTGCTTCCACCTTTATGGATAGGACATATGGTGCCTTCCTTCAGCTTTTTGGGAAGTTTACCATTTGCAAGAAAACTCTGGAAGAGTATCCGGAGTGGTCCTGCTAATTCTTGTTTACACGACTTTAAGAGGACAGCTGGGAAACCATCGGGGCCAGTTGCCGAATTTGAGCTCATTTCATTTATGGCAGCTATCACATCTTCCTCTTCAATGTCGATGTAGGTAATGGATGCAGTCCCCTTCTGCTGAGTGCTATTGTCAAAGAAATCAGCTGGGTTCTTTATCTGCATGTGACTCAGAGGAGAGGTGAAGACACTCTTGAATTGTGTACTGAGCACTTCACTTATCCATGTGGGATCTGCAGTCAGTGAGCCATCTGCAGTCAGTGAGCCATATATATATATATATATATATATATATATATATATATATATATATATATATATATATATATATATATATATATATATATATATATATATATATATATATATATATATATATTTGCGTATACAAATTTAATCTGCGATCCATGGGACGAGCCGTTTTAACGATGCGTCCTGCCCGAAGCTCGTCGAAACGCCGGTGTTAAAACGTGGGTAGCTGATGAAGTAGAATGTTCTCTATGTGGCTCGTGTGTTCTCGTCTACGTTTGTTTGCAATGTCCTGTACCCAGATATGCACCTATACATACAGGTGGATGTCGGTATGCACATACCTGTACGTATATATGCATATACTCATTTACTTTTGTCTTTACATGATTGAACGCAGCGTCTCACAAAAATTGTAAGTAGTTTTCGTAAACTTATCCTCCGACGCTACTCTATCACTTTCTCTTTCGTTTCTCCCCACCCCCTCGTTCTTCCTCTGTACTACTACGTATCTCGCCTTACCCCTCTTGTTCTTCCTCTGTTACTACTACGTATCTCCTTTTCCCCCTCGTATTTCCTCTCTTTCTCTTTTCCTCTCGTTGCTCACCTATTCTTCTACTTCCTCCCTCTCTTTCTCCCTCTACCACTCTCTCTCTCTTCCCTTTACACCGGCATGGTCACATGCTTCCGGTCAATAATCCTTTCCTTCCTTGGCTTTCGCCAAGCAACGCACGCCACCACTTTGTCTCTCTCGGTTCCGTGCCTCATCGCGTTCATACACACATAATTTTTCTCGTCTGGCCGTAAAGCCTTTTCTGTTTGTTTTCCTGTCTTGTTTTTTGTCCGCCACTACATTCCTCCATGGCTAGATTTAATTTGCGTATACAAATTTAATCTGCGATCCATGGGACGAGCCGTTTTAACGATG
>NC_142928.1:165831371-165848871 GCF_046866305.1 Octopus bimaculoides
GTAAACACACCACCATCGGTTGTCAAGCGATGTTGGTGGGGGGGGGGGGGGGGGAACAAACACAGACACACAAACATATACACACACATACATATATATATATATATATATATATATATACATATATACGACGAGCTTCTTTCAGTTTCCGTCTACCAAATCCACTCACAAGGCTTTGGTCGACCCGAGGCTATAGTAGAAGACACTTACTTGCCCAAGGTGCCACGCAGTGGGATTGAACCCGGAACCATGTGGTTCGTAAGCAAGATACTTACCACACAGTCTCTCCTGCGCCATATATGCACTTATGTGGCAACAGAGGATGCATCATCCAGAAGGTATGAAAGAAATTAACATCCACAATGAAGCATATATTGGGGTATTCCGCTCACAGTTGTAAAGATATGAGTTCGATTCCCGACAGTGCGTTGTGTCCATGAGTAATTCACTTATTTCACGTAGCTCAAATTCACTCAGTCAACTCAAACGCACGTGGCGGTGTGGAAAGAAGTTTGCCTCTCAACCACATGGTTTCCCTCTTTTAGTTTCCCTCTTCCAAATCCACTCACAAGGCTTTGATCAGCCCGAGGCTATAGTAGAAGACACTTGCCCAAGGTGCTGCGCAGTGAGAATGAACATGGAACCATGTGGTTGGTAAGCAAGCTACTAACCACACAGCCACATTGATATTATATATATATATATATATATATATATATGTATATATATATATATATATATATATATATATTGCATATAATATATTTCTATGTGTGCATAAATATGTACATATATACATTATACGTATGTATATATATGCATGTATACATACACAAACATGCACACGCACACACACACACTCACACATATACACATACATCTACCCATATATCCACCAACCTCTATGTCTTCACCATAACACGTCACTCCCTGTATGCCAGCTGTTAACTATAATAATTAATTCTAATCTCTTGACATCCTTAACTACACTGTAATGGACCTTATTCACTCCATGAGGTTTCACCAAGATGCTGCACAGCGTTTTCGATTTTGTTTTGTTTTTGTTTTTTAAATGTTTGTTTATTTTTTTCTACTTCATTATGTGCTCATGTGTATGTTCGTGTGCATGCATGTATGTATGCTTGTATGAATGCATGGTTGTGTGCGTGTGCATCTATATATGCATGTATGCATCTGTGTATGTCTTCATGTATGCATGCATGTCTGTATGTATGTCCTTTTCTGGATTTAGATGTGTATATATCAGCATATTGTGTATGTTTGTTTGCCTATATGTGTGTATGTGTATGTGTGTGCGTCCGTGTGTCTGTGTGTATATAGATAGATAGATAGATAGATAGATAGAAATATAGATAGGTATGTACATATATACAAATATACATATTTCAGTACATTTTTGTATACATATATATAAATACATGTACACGTGCGTGTGTACATATATGTGTATGTGTTGTGTGTGCGTGTTTGTGTGTGTGTGTATGTGTGTCTGTGTCTGTGTGTGTTTATTTACATACGTATATATATATATATATATATATATATATATATATATATACACACATAGACATATACATGTAGATATACATGCTTACATTTACGCACATACCTACATTTACCTTTATACATTCTTGTAAATAGAGACACATACACTTATACACACGTGTACAGATAGATGTGTATATAGATATAGTATATAAATATATATATATATATGTATATATATATTTATATATATATATATATATATATATATATATATATTTATATATATATATATATATATATATATATATATATATATATATATATATATATATATATATATATATATATATATATATATATATACATATATATATACATGTATGTGGGTATATATATATATATATATGGATATATGTGTGTATGTATGTATGTATGTATGTATGTATGTGTTTATATGTGTATGTGTATTCGCTTCTGTATGCGTACATGTGTGTTTGCATGGGCCCATGAAGTATATCTATCTATCTATATATGTATGCTAGAAATGTGTCTGAACGCTTGTCTGTGTCAGTAGGTGCGAGTACGCAGCAGTATGCGTGTGTATGTATGTGTGTTTTTATCTCAATAGTGTTATGTGCATGTGTATATATGTGTGTATGCTAGGGTGGATAAGAATGTCTTGCGTTCCGACTGAGTATATAAGGAGGAGCATTAATTTTTTTTTTCTTCTCTTCACAAAAGCACGCCAATTTAATTAAAATTGACATTTTGAAAGCTTTTAATGATTTTAAATATGGTTTCCCATTTCTTTAATTGCAAACGTTATCAAACATAAGAAAACATCTCTGAATTGATTGTCAAACATTTCTTGCCTCTATTATATCTTGGATAATATGTGTATGTTTGTGTGAGTGTGTGTGTGTGTCTGTGTGTGTGTGTGTGTGTGTGTGTGTGTGTGTGTGTAAGTGTGATGGAGAGGAAGAGGAGGGGGCGCTTTGTTTTATTTTTTTCATCTTAATCATTTTAATTTAGATTCGTTTTGTGTATTATGCATACTCACACACATACATACACTTAGACATATATATATATATATATATACATGCATACATATATATAAACATATATGCATATATACATATGCATACATACATACATACATCCACATATTTGTGTGCGTGTATATATATATATATATATATATATATATATATATATATATACATGCACATATACATGTATAGTCATTATCATATAATTATATTCATCACACCTTCTAGACACTGTCTCCATTTTTCTCATTGACTTTTCTTGTCTTTGGAGAATTTTCTTTTGAATAGAGGGTGGGAGTGAAATTGTTTTCTTGTTACTGTTGTCACTTTTAGATGTTTGGTTGACTGGGTGTGTGGGTAGGTGTTGAATATCTTGGGGAGTCTCCCCCCCCCCTAAAATGTACCCTCAGCACACCCCTCTCCCATCAATGTCACACAACCTCCCACCAACACTGGTGCCTCCCCCAACTACCTCCAGTACCACTCCTACATCTATTGCGATTACAATCCTATTTCCGACTCTTCAGAGACTTACATTCATCAGATGAGATGATATGTGGTGGTGGTGGTGGTGGTGGTGGTGGTGGTGGTGGCGGTGGTGGTGGTGGTGGTGGTGGTGGTGGTGGTGGTGGTGGTGGTGGTGGGGAATGTTGATTATGATTTTGATAATTATGATAATAACCGTGATTGAAGTTGGCATCATCAGCATCATAACAACCCTCAGCCCCCGCCGCCACTACCACCACCACTACCACTACCACTATCACTAGTAGCAGCAGCAGCAACATTGGTTTTGAGCTCGTTGGCATTCCGCATCATTGTATTCACCGCGTTTAAGCTTCATTAGCATTAGCATCAACATTATCATGACTGTCACCTCAAATATTTTCAGTATCATCATCATCATCATCATCATCATCATGCTCAGTAGCTGTAACAGCAGTAGCAGCATAGGGATCACTCCCATACCAACATCTCTGTCATCACCATCATCAACATCATCATTAATATCATCATTAGCAACATCATCAGCATTATCATCGATATACGGCGTATTTATCAATCAGTATATTTGCACGTTGATAATTTATTCAATTGGCATTAATCTCTACATCACTCTAGTACAGAAGGACTGGAATATACCCATAAACCTTCCCTTTGTTTTGTGCTCATGTCATAAGTGGTCATCTGAAGCTTGGTGCATGTACTATCAAGGCGATCATCTTACAGTGCAACTTACCTTATTTTTACGAATAACAATCTGACTAATTTTGTCATTTGTTCGCCAGTTTGACAAACTGAAAATTCATAGATATCTTCTACCTTTCACTTGTATTAGTCACTGTATTGTAGCCATGCTGGGACACCACCTTCAAAGTTTCTGCCAACGGAAGTAGTCGGCAACAACTAAATAACGTAAAACTTGTACACCTGACTGTGTGTTGTAACTTCTATTATTTCAAGTCGAAACTCAAATTCTAAATTTATAAAAATCTACAAGCTGATTTCTACTTGTCTTATCTCTATTCGTCTTTCACCTTTCTTTCGTCTCTCAAACCCGAAAATATTTGGTGGGGTGAGATGGGGGTGGGGGTTTGATATGGGATTTTTCATTTCATTTTGTTTTGTTTTGTTTCTTGCTTTTATATATATATATATATATATATATATATATATATATATATATATATATATATATATATATATATATATATATATATATATATATATCTTACCTTTTGTATGTAGCCATTTTGGATTTTGCTTTTATTTGTTACAGCTTTGTTTTCCGATCTATTTTGCTGGGCTATAAAAAATACAAAATACTAACAGTAATAATGATAATAATAATAATAATAATAATAATAATGATGATGATGATGATGATGATGATGATGATGATGATGATCGCAACAAATATAGATATAAAATAAATGCAAAGACAAAAATGAAATAAAGTAAAAATAAAATATAATGAAATAAAGACCTTTTGCGGTAATCTTGAAGTATTTTAGATAGTTGTGTGTTTGTGTGTGTGTGTGTGTGTGTGTGTGTGTGTGTGTGTTATCAGGGCGTTTTCTAATCTGGTTCAACGAAGTCGAGTCAGAAATTAGACTTATCATTTTTATGTTTACGCGCTGGGCTTAACTCTTTAATGAACGTTGTATTTAGTTTTTTCCACACTGCTGTGTCTTTTTTTTTTTTTTTTTTTTTTTGTATTTTGTATTTTTTTATTACGATAGAATGACTTTATATTGACTCTTGTGTATTAACAATACTGACAACGCAGCCCACGAGGGAGCCTTCATACGGTCACTTGATCTGCTAGAAATAACTCCCCAAATTGCCTTCAAATCTAAACTTATTGTCTTTAAAAGACGGTAATCAAGTAGAAGTGGAAGTGCTAGTAGTAGTAGTAGTAGTAGTAGTAGTAGTAGTAGTAGTAGTAGTAGTAGTAGTAGCAGCAGCAGTAGTAGTAGTAGTAGTAGTAGTAGTAGTAGTAGTAGTAGTAGCAGTAGCAGCAGCAGCAGTAGTAGTAGTAGTAGTAGTAGTAGTAGTAGTAGCAGCAGCAGCAGCAGTAGCAGTAGTAGTAGTAGTAGTAGTAGTAGCAGCAGCAGCAGCAGTAGTAGTAGTAGTAGTAGTAGTAGTAGTAGTAGTAGTAGTTGTTGTTGTAGTAGTAGTAGTAGTAGTAGTAGTAGCAGTAGCAGCAGTAGCAGTAGCAGTAGTAGTAGTAGTAGTAGTAGTAGTAGTAGTAGTAGTAGTAGCAGCAGTAGTAGTAGTAGTAGTAGTAATGGAAGCAGCAGCAGCAGCAGTAGTAGTAGTAGTAGTAGTAGTAGTAGTAGTAGTAGTAGTAGTAGTAGTAGTAGTAGTAGCAGTAGTTTTTGCTTTTGTTTTGTTGTTATTGCTCATTGTGTATATTAAATGGTACTTTTTCTGACGTGGAATTTCTTTCAAGGTATAACTTCTAAATGTAAGAAAATATAACTAACGTCCAACTTAGAATAACCAAATCCAAGAAGTACGACCTTTTATTTATTTATTTATTTATTTATTTATTTATTTATTATTATTATTATTATTATTATTATTATTATTATTTTGACAGTAGGATGCCGGCATCTGATATCTGCCCTACTTCGTTTTATTCCTTCAGCGTCGCTATGACATAACGTTTTTTTATTATATTAATTTCAAATGTTTACACAAGGCTAGCAATTTCAGATGAAAGGATTAAGTCGATCACATCGACCCCAGTGCTCAGCTGATACTTATTTTATCGATCCTGAAAGGACGAAAGGCAAAGTCGACTTCGGCGGAGTAATCCTGTTTATTATTGACATTTCTACAATATTGGTTTGTCCACATTAAAAATAGTCCTGCAAGTAATTAAACAAGTCTTTCTTGTAGAGATAGTTTTCTCTACATTTCATCCCATTGTTGTACGAGATGTTTTTAACTGTGAAGCTTTTACTTTGAACACCCCAGAGCTGCGCCCAGTTCTCGCTCATGTGACTAGGTGATTGAGTGAACAGTAATTCAGTGATCAGTGGAACGCCGTACAATCTACCACCTTTTTATAATAAGGGTTTCTGATTTAGACACAAAGCCACTTTTTGGTTATCTCACCCCCGTTATAATATTGGGTTATCTCCCCATGTTTTATGAGAAATATCGGTACTTTTGATTATCTCCCTCAACTAAAAAAAATTGTTTAACCCTTAATTTAAAAAAAGTGAAACGATGAAACCTCATATTGAATCTGATAATATTTTTATAACAAATCATACAAAACTGAAAATATTTATAAGCATGAAAACTGAAAAAACTAATACACACGGAAACTGAAATAAACATCTTATTGAATGTGATAACATTTTTATAACAAATCATAGCATGCCTATTGAGGAGGCCATAATTCAACAATGTGTTGAAGTATTGAATCAAAAGGATCTAACACCTTTAATCCAATCTCTTGTCTCATAAACTAAATGTTTTAGTGGGTAGATAACCCAGTTTTTTCATGGCAATATTTTAATGTGGGTGAGATAACCAAAAAGTATCCAATTCTGAAGAGAAGGGAGTCAGTTAATTGCATTGGTTCCATACTTAAGTGGTACTTTATTTTATCGAATCCAAAAGGATGAAAAGTCAAAGTTGCCTGCGGTGGGATTTGAACTCAGAGCGTAAAGAACCGGAGCAAATACCGCAAAACACTTTATTTTGACGCTCTAACGATTTTGCCAGCTTATAGCCTTACTACTTTCTTATTAGTTGTTTTAAATTTTTCTCACAAGGCCAGCACTTTTAAGGAAGGTGGGATAGACGATCCATTGACCTCAGGACTTAACCGGTACTTTATTTTATCACCCTCAAAAAGATGAAAGGCAAAGTCGACCTTAGTGGAATTTTAATTCGGGTGTTTCAAACTTTGGTGCAAGTGCAGCAATTTTGCGGGGAAGGGACACGTCGATTACATCGCCTCCTCTACTTGGGTTAAAACGCTGGGGATTAATGCAGCCGAAGTAGCTTAATCGACGCGTTAACGATTCTTGCCAGTTTCCCACCGGACTACTTTTTGAAATAATGACTTCTAATATAAGTACAGAATCACACATTCTGCAGAAAGGGAGAGAGTCGATTTAATCGGCACCAGTTCATAATTGGTACATGCGTTTCTTTGCGTATGTGTGTATGTTTCTCTACTTGTGTGTGTGTGTGTGTGTGTGTGTGTGTGTGTGTGTGTGTGTGTGTTTGTATGTGTGCGTATGTATGTCTGAATGCTTGTGTGTCTGAATATATTATTATATACGTGTCTGTACATATGTGTGTATCTTTATATGTACGTGCACGTCTGTGCGTGTATGCGTGTGTATGTGTGTGTGAGTGTGCGTGTGTGTGTCTGCATGCGTGTGTGTCTGAATGCATTACTATATACGTGTCTGTACATATGTGTGTATGTTTATATATACATGCACGTCTGTGTGTGTGTGTGTGTGTGTGCGAGTGTGTGTGTGTATGTATGTGTGTATCTGCATTCATGTGTATCTGAATGTAGTACTATATACGTGTCTGTACATATGTGTATATTTATATGTACGTACACGTCTATGAGTATATGCGCACGCGAGCGCGTGTGTATGCGTGCTTTTATGTGTGTGTGTGATAAAGAGAAATCAACGAATAGTCAGCTTGAATAGCAGTGACAACAGTGTTTTAGTAAGAAAGTGTAACAGTGCAAAACACACGCAAAGGAGTGGGTGGCAAAAGAAAGAGAATGAAGAAGGTTGAGAAGAATGTGAATAAATGAAACGCAAGAACAACTATAGTCCTAAGGAAGAAAGACATGGAAGAAGGAAGGAAAGAAATGATGAAAAAGAGACCTTAACAAACCAGCAGTAATGTTTGAACACGTTTCCTTCCTGACTGATATCGATACTAAGTTTCCGTGTTGTTATGAAACTTCGCACCCTCTCCAAATGCCATACGACACTAGGTATCGATCTCCTATCGATACCTACACACTCCTGTGGATATAGGTTGACTGGTGTGGAAGTCACGAAGTACACGACAGTGTAGGAGACGGTTCTGCGGTTCTGTTGCAAAATACAACTTACATCAACGCCTATTCAAATTACATGCACAAGTATGTATGTATGTATGTATGTATGTATGAGTGTTTGCATAACTATCTAAGCACATACACATGCACACACTCAAACAAACATACAAAGATGCAAATATATATATAGGTACATCTCAACTTACGTCGTTTCGTGTTACTTTTTTTCGACTTTACGTAAGAAGAAATTGATGGAAAAATATACACTCTAACTCGAGTCGATACATCCGACTTTACGTTGATCTCAGTTGAACATATTTCAAAGCATAAAAGTTTTAATAAAACACCTAACAACCAAGACTGAAATCAAATAAAATACGTGTAAATATGTACAAATCATTTATTAAAACGGATAGAAGGTAACTTCCTTTAATGCACAAAGTTACAATGTTTACACTTATATGGATGTATATATATATATATATATATATATATATATATATATATATATATATATATATTGTTGACGTCATAAGAATCTATGAACTTTCAAGAGAACGTTAAATAATTCGTTTTTGGAATAGTGTATCTCGAAGCACAAAGCCTTCAATGTTTTCTGTCCAAAAGGGATTTTGAACCCAGCATTATTTACATGCGGAGATCTATCCATTGTTCCAAATTATATATACAGGGGTTGGACAAAATAATGGAAACGCCTAGCATCATAGCATCATAATTTTGAAATATCTATAAAACCGTCAAAAAGCTTATTTATTTTTATGTTTTCTGATTTATCATTAGTGTTGCTTAATACGTTTTGCTAAAATTGTTGTTTCTTTTCAGATATCATCAGAAAATGGTAATCAAAATTCATTAAAATGACAGATATATCGAACTTTCAAACGGGTCTAATTGTTGGTGCTCGTATGGCAGGCGTTACCATAACGAAAACAGCCGAAATGTTTGTTGTATCAAGAAGTACTGTCTCGAAAGTAATGATAGTCTTTGAGAAAGAGGGAAAACGCTCTTCGTCGAAACAAAACTCCGGAAAACCACATCTTTCAGATGGGGACCATCGGACTCTTACACGAATTGTTAGAAAGAATCACAAAAGTACAGCTCGCAAAATTATTGCTGAGCTTAATGACCACCACGAAAACACGGTTTCTACAAAAACTGTTCGACGGATGATCTCTGGACTAGCCTACTTATCGCCTGGGGGCGTCCACACAACACCAGTACTTTCAAAAACAAACGTTGCAAAGCGTTTAGAGTGGAGTAAAAACCTACAGAATTGGTCCCTAGAGCAGTGGAAGAATGTTATTTTCTCGGACGAGTCATCCTTTACCTTATTTCCGACTACCGGCCGAGTATACGTGTAGAGACACCAAAAGAAGCATTTGACCCAGACTGCCTTCTTCCAACTGTTAAACATGAAGGAAGACTTGCGATGATCTGGGCAGGGGGGGGGGCTTACTATATCTTAGAAATCTGCTGGACCAATGGTTTTCCTTCATGGCTGAATTAATAGTCAAGGCTATTTAAGCCTTTATCTGATCAAATTCATCCTATGGTTGCAGAACTGTTTCCGGAGGGAAACGCAATCTTTCAGGGTGATAATGCACCAATTCAATCAACTAAAGTTGTTACTAAATGGCACGAGGAACATTCTGGTGATGTTGAAAGTCTTATATGGCGACCACAGTTCCCAGATCTAAATACTATTGAACATTTATGGTGCATTTTAGAAAAACATGTAAGGAGTCGATATCCTCCATCATCATCTCTACAAGAACTGGAGACTGTTTTAGCTGAAGAATGAACAAAAAGTTCTTTGGAAACAATTCCAACTTTGTATGAGTCCATACCTCGTAGAATTCAAGCTGTAATTACACCCAAAGGCGTACCTACCATATTAAAAAAATTTGTTTGAAATTTTAAGGAGTTTCCATTATTTTGTCCAACCCCTGTATATATGTGTGTGCATGTATGTATATATATATGTATATATATATATATATATATATATATATATATATATATATATATATATATATATATATATATATGTATGTATGTATGTATGTATATATATATATGTGTGTGTGTGTGTGTGTGTGTGTATGTATGTATGTATGTATGTATGCATGTATGTATGTACGTACGTACGTATGTATGTATGTACGTATGTATGTATGTGTGTATGTATGCGCCCTTTTATTAAATGGTTGCAGGTGATATAATAGAGATTAAGTCGATGTTTCTTGTAGGTCAAGCAGCCGTATTGAGGCTTCCTCGTTTGCTCATATTTATATATATTAAGTATTTATGTAGTTAGTTAGTTTGAATACAATTAAGCGCGTTAGCTTCGCTGTTAGTAAGACCTAGTTGCAATCCGGATGCGAGGCACCTTAAACAAGTATATTTTCCTCCAAGATTTGGTTTACTCAAACAAGCCTTTACGACAGAAATTTAGACGGAATAAAGAAGTTACGTCTTAGCTGAGACTTTGTTTAGTCCGGGTTCTCCTATGTCTGTATTAAGAGATCATTTTCCCGTAGTATATTTTATAACCTTCAGATGTCTGAATTTTCTTTACCTTAGGGAATAGGTCGGGTATGTTTAATAAAGTTATGAATATACAAGTAAATTCAAAAATTATTCGAAATACATCTGCAATTATCTTTTATCTTTTACGTATTAGACTGCAGCCATGCTGGGGCACTGCCTTCACACACGCGCGCGCGCGCGCGTGTTTTATTTATAACATTTCGAACTCCAACGAGGAAGAACCTAATGTACTACGACAGAAATTCACTAAGAACTCCTTAAACTGTGATAGAAATTGTGAAAAAGAAGCTTTCTTTCTTTCTCTCCCTTCTTTTCTCTTTCTCCTTTTTGTTTTTTAGCAAATCTCAATAAGACTGAACTTTCAATCATGTATATTTGTTATGATCTTCATCGAACATTTAAACTTACATTACTGTCTATTCCTGAGAAACTCATGGAAATTTCTATGAACATATGAACATGTGATCGTTGAGATGTTTTTCCGAATTTTCCCTTGTAACTTTAACACTTTATTTATTTATTCATTTGTTACTATTAATAAACAAAACATTGACGAAACCGGTTTGGTATTTGACTAACTTTATTACAAAATTTCAAAAACGACAGCACGTTTTGAGATTCAGGTGCATTCTCAAACCCAAAAACAAATTCTCTCTCTCTCTCTCTCTCTCTCTCTCTCTCTCTCTCTCTCTCTCTCTTCCTCTCTATCCCTCTGTCTCTCCTCCCCCTCCCTCTCTCTCTCTCTCTCTCTCACACACTCACACATAAATTGTTAAATGAACGCTATATATATTTTCATGAACGAATATTTTCATGCAATAGAAACGACACAGACATTATTTTATAACACGTCTGCAGTCTTGGGGCTGTGCTCATATGACATATTTATCTCTCGTCAAATGGAGTACTTTATTTAGTGATTTTACCTTCACGGAACAATATACCACACCAACACACACACACATATACATTATATTCGAAACGTAGAGTTAGAATAGAGGCAGCTGATGAATAATTCCAAGTGGCTTTCTGTTTTCCTATGTGTTCGTGCCGTTGTCTGTAGTTCATTGTTCTAACGTCCTGTACCCTGATATGCATCTATATACACATGTAGATGAAAGTATATACATATATGTGTGTATACATGCATATATATTTTTTGTATTATATATATATATATATATATATATATATATATATATATATATATATATATATAAGTCAGTAAATAGTGGGGTTGTGTTAACCGCACGTGGAGAAATAATAGGAAAATGAAAAAAAGCCAGAATGCTGAACTGGAAGCATCAAGGAGAATCTTTTCATAGAGAAACTCCAACCATTTCTTAACACACACACCCCTCAGTGACCCCATTTCTCTCGGGGTTCCGCACAGTTTCCGCCAACCAAATTCACTCACAAGGCATTGGTCATCCCGGGAGCTACAGCCGAAGGCACCTACTCGAGGTGACACGCAGTAGGACCGAAGCCGAAACCGTGTAGTTGTAAAGTGATCTTCTTAGTCACACAGTCCATGACCACCATCGTCACCTCTTCCATTTCCAGCAACACTATAACAACACCCATCACTACTACTACTACTACTACTACTACTACTACTACTACTACTACTACTACTACTACTACTACTAAGACCTTTACTACATACAATCACAACACTACAGCCTCTATAACCACTACCAACATTATCACCAATAAGACCACTCCGACTACCGCCACCACCACCTCAAATAACATTAACACCACCAACGCCCTCACAGCGTCCTATACACCCGTAGATATTGATACGATGAGATATAATTTCAATTTTCGTTGGTTCGTTGACAAACGAGGATTATGTTATCTTTGACACCGGATCTTTTTTTGTGTGTATTTGTGTAACTAGTGCCTGCCTGGCTGCAGCAGCAGTAGTAGTAGTAGTAGTAGTAGTAGTAGTAGTAGTAGTAGTAGTAGTAGTAGTAGTAGCAACAGAAGCAGCAACAACAACAGCAGCAGCAGCAGCAGCAGTAGTAGTAGTAGTAGTAGTAGTGGTGGTGGTGGTGGTGGTGGTACTAGTAGTAGTAAGTCCGGCAGCAGCAGCAGCAGCAGAAGCAGCGGCAGAAGCAACAGTTGTAGTAGTAGTAGTAGTAGTAGTAGTAGTGCAAGACTTTCACCCATCCCCCCCCCCCAAAAAAAAGCACCCTTAAAAAAATTTTTTTTTCGACATAAACCCCGATTATCGGTTAGGGAGAATACGAATCTGCAAAAAAATTGGCAAAAATCGGCATTTTTAACCCCCCCCCCCCCTTTTTTCCTTAATTTTTTTTTAAAACCCTTTTTCAGAAATTATCTTTTTTAAAATATGTGAGAAAATACGGAGATTATGATTCAGAAAGCAATTTCTAAAAATTTTTGTAAAATTTATTTTTAAGAATTTTTTTTTTTGTTTTTTTGTTCTAAATATGCGGAAAAATACGGACATTATAATTCGGACAAAAATTTCAAAACATCTCTGTAGTTACGGTTAGGGATGAGGTTTTAAGGTTAGGGTTAGGGTTTTAGAGTTCGGGATGGGGTTAGGTCTAGTGTTGGGGGAAAAAAGTCAAAATTGAAGAATTGGGGGGAAGGGGCAGGATTTAACAATGCCGATTTTTGGCAATTTTCCGGAACCTCCGTATCCGAAAATGTTGGGGTTTGGCAAAAAAAAAATTTTGAAATAAACAAATTTGGGAGAAAAGGGGGGCAGATATCTTTCCTTTAGTAGTAGTAGTAGTAGTAAGTTCAGGAGAATGAGGAGGGGGATTAACAGCTGAAATAGTAGTATCAGCTCCAGTAGTGCTCTTGTCTTCACTGTGGTTTGCGTTGCAATTTAAGCCGAGGTCAGCTTTGATCGATTACGTCTCAACTCAAAAGGTGTCTCATTGTAAAGATGAGGCATATAAAGTATATCTCCAACGAGATTATGCAATATTGTCCTTCAGTTTTTTTGGGGGGAGGGGGGGTTCAAAACAGATGTAGGAAAGTAGTCCCAGGAAGATGTAGAAAGAGTTATTAGCAGCTATTTCTAGCAGGTCAGGGACCACATAGAGGCTCCATGTTTGACACCTATTATTGCTGAGGATGAATTACTGGTGGTGGCAAGGTGTGCGAACTGGCAGAGTCGTTAACGCGTTGGACAAAATGCGCAGCAGCATTTATTCCTGCCCTTTAGGTTCTGAGTTCAAATTCTGCTGAGGTCGACTTTGCTTGGCGTCTTTTTGGAGTCGGTAAAATAAGTACCAGTTAAACACTGGGGCCGATGTAACCGACTAGCACCTCACCAGTCACCAAAAATTTTAGCCCTTGTGCCTAGAGTAGAAAGAGACGGTGGTGAAAATGTATTATATTCCCTCCATGCTAAACAGTTATGTTTGCCGTATACGTGATCTGATCAATAAGTACCCGGACTGTTGCCATAGTAACGAAGCTAAAGCACACAGTGTAAAGCTGCTTGGCACAAATTGACCTTGAACTTTTGCCGTGCATGCACATTAAGATTTAACGTTCTAGCTCACTTTCACGGCTTAGAGCAATGTTTGGAAGGAACGTGTGTAGCATGTGATTGTCGTATTGATTATGACAAAGAAAGCTGAGCAGAGAATCTGCATCAAATTTTGCCAAAAGCTTGTGATACCTGCTCACAAGCTTACACAAAGTTTTCAAAAAAGTTTCATCTTTCTCGACACAATCAAGGAGATGTGCAACTGAAACCCGACTGTCTTTTTGGTCAGCTAAAATCAGTTTTGGCACAAACTTGATAAACATGCATCTCATGCCCAAATCTTCAGTGATAATGGACTGAACTGAACCGTAATTGATCTGCACATCTTCTGATAACTCACGATGGTGATTCTACGATTTCTCCTCACAGCTGCACGCACATCTGCGATGTTTTTTCTAAGTTCTGCTGGTTGCAGGTCTCCCAGAACGTTCATCGACATCGACATTGTTTTCGGCCATCTTAGAAACGTCTGAACCTTTCGTACACTTATGTGTGGCTCATACACTCCTCTCTTTACATTTTCTGCAGCTTTGCGTAAGCCTCTGAGTAGGTATCTCTATCGCAACTTTCTCTGTCATGTTCAATGCGACGATGCTATACACCTTCCTACCAAGCACTGCTATAAACAGCGTACTTTACCTTTGTTACTATGGCGACATTCCGAATACTTATTGATCAGACCTCGTACACACACACTGGAGCATACACACATTGTTTACATAAATAAACAGCTAAATAAAGGTTTAGCTCGTCTTACGAGTCGCTACATTAGAATTTTACCATACATATATAAAGAAAGCTTCTCATTGTGATTACTTTAGGGTGGAGTATTTTAGATAACATTATCAGGCTGATAATATAAAACAAAGGATCAAATTATTTGAACAGTCTGTTACACTTGTTTGCAAAATTCTACTTACCACGTTCATGTATCTATGCATATAATATATGTGTGTGCGTATGTGTGTATACATACATTATACATGGGTGTGTGTGTATGCGTGTATATGTGCTTGTGCTTGTGTGTGTATACGTATATGTATATGTATATGTATACATATGTAAACATATGTGTACATGTGTATATGAACATGTGTATGTATGCGTACATATATATGTGTGTGTGTGTATGCGTGTTTGTGTGTGTGTGTTTGTGTGTGTGTGTGTGTGTGTGTGTGTGTGTGTGTGTGTGTGTGTGTGTGTGTACACACATGCTGCACCAGCCAACTTAATACAGCAGTACCTTCACTCCCAACACTAGCGCTAGCGGTACCAGCACAAATGCTATCCACCACGATCCTGATATCTACTATATCTCTGTAGCCAACGCGCTTGCTGCTTTGATCTCATCACTGTCTCTGTCGTGATTACAAGCAATGTATACGTATCAGAAGTAGTTGTAATAATAATAGCGGTTATATTGATATTATAATGATCGATAGAGGGAGAGTGCTTTGGTTTAGTAGCTGCGAAGGTAAATTCGGTAGTGACAAGATGTTACTAGTTGCTGAAATGTAATCCTGCCAGACAATTTACCGATACGCGTGTGTAATTTACATAGTATAAAATATCAAGTTTTCAGCATTCTATACACACGCACACACACATGCACCTCTCTTTCTTTCTCTCTCTCTCACACACATATATATATGTATATAAATATATATGTGTGGGTGTGTATAAAAGAGAGATGACAAAGAACTAAATGATTGTCTAAAGAACTTCGGTTATTCCTTTGTCATCTCTCTTTCTTGTTACTGCTCTATACGCGACCAACACTTCGTTCTGAAACCTACGTACATTGAGTTCTACATCGGGTTATTGCTCTCTCAATGCCTATATTTCTTTTATCTCTATTACTTGTTTCAGTCATTTGACTGTGGCCATGCTGGAACACCACCTTAAGGTGTTTTAGTCGAACAAATTGACAGCGGGATTTATTTGTTGTAAGCTTAGTACTTATTTTATCGGTCTTTTGCCGAACGGCTAATTCACGGGGACGTAAAATCACCAAAGTCGGTTGTCAAACGATGGGTGGAGAGGGACAGACATAAACATACAAATGCATACATGCACACACACTCACACACACACACACACACACACACACACACACATATATATATATATATATATATATATATATATATATATATATATATATATATATACGACCGGCTTCTTTCAGTTACTGCCTACCAAATCCACTCCCAAAGATTTGGTTGGTAGAAGACACTTGCCCAAGCTGCCATGCAGTGGGGCTTAACCCGGAACCATACGGTTGGAAAGCAAACAACTTACCATGCAGTAAAATAGCAAAGATAATATTTAAAATAAGCATGTAAAAACGACACCGTACCAAAATAAAAGAAATTAAAATCTAAGAACTTCACTGACACGCGAACTCTTATTGCTGTCATCGAACAAAATCTGTGACATACTGTGCGTGATAAAGTTTGGTTCTTTGAATCACAACCACACTTTATCCTATGGGCTTTCACTTATTTCAGCTATGTGGCCTCTAAATCTCCTAGAAATAGCAGCCAAATCTCGTGACTCTATAATGGAAAGGAAATACTTTATAATACGATCCTAGATATGCTGTATCTAAGGATTTTTATATAATTCAGAGCATTTTCGTCGACTCGAGACGATGATCGAACACATTGTTACCCAATGATCCACACAGTAAGATCGAATGCGAAAACCTACTTTCGAATTGTTTAGGGAACTGGTTCCGGGTTCAGTCCCACTGCATGGCGCTTTGGGCAAATATCTTCTACAATAGTCCTAGGTTTAGCCAAACCTATGCATATAGAGATATGTATATGTCAATGCGTATGTCCTTGTGCTTGTATTCACACCATCATTTCAAAACCGATATTGGTTTGTTGTACATTCCCGGAACCTTGGCGGCTTAGTAAAAAACACCGATCGAATAAGTACCACACTTAAAAGATAAGTACTTGGGTCGATTCGTTCGACTAAAAAAAAAAGCCCTTCAAGGCGGTGGTCCAACATGGCCGCAATACCATGTAAATGGCATTCCGTCGGTTACGACAACGAGGTCTTCTAGTTTATCCGATCAACGAAGCAGGCTGTTCCACAAACACGCGTGCCCTAAACGTAGTTTCTAGGGAGATTCAGCGTGACATAGAATTGGGACAAGGTTGGCCCTCGGAGAAAAGAGATACTACCCATCTTTTGTCTGCGGAGTACACAGGAGCGCCGCTGGGAATACTAAACGTTTTTGCCTGCGGAGTAGACACA
>NC_142928.1:165851371-165858871 GCF_046866305.1 Octopus bimaculoides
ATATATATATATATATATATATATATATATATATATATATATATATATATATATATATAGTGAATCCAAACAAAGAAGAACAAACAAGAAAAAACAATAACGCGAGGACGTGGTACAAGTACTGTATTATCAGATGCTCAGGAAAGGAAGAAAAGCGGATTTAACGTTTCGAGCCAAGCTCTTCTTCAGAAATAGAGGAAAGTCCAAAGTAAGGGAAGACGGAGGAAGTAAATCGCCAACGATACACACGTGGTTACATTTTGATATGACCGTAAGGGAATGGGTGAAGAAAAAGTTCTTTCTAGGACAGGAGAGTGCAAGAGGAGATATGTGTGTGTATTTGTGGTTATGTGCGTGCGCGCAGGTCAGTGTGTGTGTGTGTGTGTGTGTGTGTGTGTGTCTGTGTGTAATAATAGCACGTGTATGTGCGTATGTGTGTGTGTGTTTGTGTGTGGACTTTGTGTCGCTTAATGTCGTAGGAAGAATTTATCGTAATAATTTTTATATATGACTGCTGCTGTTACGTTTTGAACTCTTAGTAGAGTATTGTCGTTCAGTCTGCTTTCAGTGTGGTAACGACTATATTTAGTAGTATTACTGGATATAATATACAGAGCAAATGTAGGCGGTAAATATGATAAACACATGACTATAACATTCGTTCCCGACTTACGCTTCACCTTTGTGGTTATTTGTAACTTCTACATTGGATGTAGCTGGTGAAATTGCGTGATGAACCACAATAGACCATTGCAACCACACACATATGTGTGGTTGCAAGTAGCTTGCTTTCCAACCACATGGTTCCAGGTTCAATGCCATTTGCTTGGCACCTTAGGCAAGTGAAACCTTGGCACCTTGGGCAAAAGGAACAGATAGGCTAACAAAAAATAAGTTTTGTGGTCGAGTTCTTCGACTAAAATCCTTTAAGGCAGTGCTTCAGCATGGCTGTAATCAAATGACTGAAACAAGTAAAAGAATATAACGTCATCTATCACTACAATCGAGTCTAGCAGCACCATGTTGCATGGTTTAACTAAATATTTTAGGTGCATATGTATTGCAGATTATTCAGGATACGAAGGCAGACGGGAGAGAGTGCTGCACCAACAGACCAGAGCTCATTTTAGTTGAGTAAACTGCAGCAACATGACATGCAATGCTACCCACAAAGCTATTTCTACATGACTCGGTCGAATATAGTTAAGTGTGCGTGTGTGTGTGTGCGCGCCCTCACACACACACACACACACACACACACACACACACACACACACACACACACACACACACACACACGTACTAGACACAGGCGTTTCTCTCTCTTCCGCTTTCTCTGTACATATGCATATACGCACGCGCATATTTATATCTATCTATCTATCAATCTTTATATATATATATATATATTATCTTTTACTTGTTCGTCATAAGACTGCGGCCATGTTGGGGCACCACCTTGGCGAATTCTTAGTTGAAGGAACCGACTTCAGTACTTATTATCTCGGTCTCTTTCGACGAACTGCTAGTTTACGGTTTACGGGGACAAAAACACACCACCACCCGTTGTCAACGGTGGTGGTGCAGAAGCACAGACACAAAGATACACACACTCACACACACACACACACACACACACATGATGGGATTCTTTCAGTTTCCCACTACCAAATCCACTCACAATGCTCTGGTCGGCCAGAGGCTATCATGGTGCTACTCAGTGGGACTGAAACCAGGACCATGTGGTTGGGAAGCAAGCTCTTTACCACACAGCTATGCCTTATCGCTTGCCATCTTGTCAAAATTATTCCTAATTTTGTAATAGAACGGGGTGAATTTCATGCATTGATCAATAAATTTCTTGATCTCTTAATATCGCTTTCAGCAAAAATGAGTAGTACCTGTATTTCAAAGGGTCAGCTTTGTCACACTCTGTGTCATGCTGAATATCCCTGAGAACAACGTTAAGGGTACACGTGTCTGTGGAGTACTCAGCTACTTGCACGTTAATTTCACAAGCAAGCTGTTCCGTTGATCGTATCAGCTGGGACCCTCGTTGTCGTAACCGACGGGGTGCTCCTTTTTATATGTATATATGTATGTATGTATGTATGTATGTATGTATGTATGTGTGTGTGTGTGTGTGTGTGTGTGTGTGTGTGCGTGTGTGCTTGTGTGTGTGTGTGCATATTCTTTTATTATTTTACTTGTTTCGGTCATTTGAATGCGGCCATGCTGATATATATATATGAAAAGCAATGGAGATTTACGATTGACATATTCTAATTTATTAACATAATATTATATTATTATTTTAATATAATATAATATAATATAATATAAATATAAATATTATAATAGGAGCCTGTTTTCCTTGTATTGGATTTTAATTTTATATATATATATATATATATATATATATACACACACACACGCACACACACATTCACCCGTAAATACAGGACTGTCAAACATGCTTAATTTAAGAGCCATATGCAATAAATATCAGATGCTTGAGAGCCGCAGGACATTTACCTACATGTTTGTCTAATTATATGCACATTTGATTACATAAAAAATAAACTTATATATGTACTATAAAAAGAAACACACGTATGCACTAATATTTATTCATGAAGTGCTAATTTGTATTAATTTCAGTAATTAGCAAGTTCATATATATATTTTGTGTGTGTGTGTGTGTGTGTGTGTGTGTGTGTGTGTGTGTGTGTGTGTGTTAGTGTGTGTGTGTGTGTGTGTGTGTGTGTGTGTGTGTGTGTGTGTGTGTGTGTGTGTGTGTGTGTGTGTGTGTGTGTGTGTGTGTGTGTGTGTGTGTGTGTGTGTGTGTACCAAATGTTTTTCTTAAATCTTGACTGATAATTGCTTTAACTATACTGTGTGTATTTAATATCGTAATGAACTGCGGAAACATCGAAGAAATATATGCGAATTAACATTTCAGTAACTTCAGAGCTAGATTTTCTCCCCGAAACCTCCACTCAGGCACTACAGACCCTTCTCTCATTGCTCATGTTATGGCAAGCCATCAAGGCCTCGCACTAACAATAACAACCAGTCTTTTCTTTCTATACGCTCGGTGCTGTACAATGCCCTCCTATTCTTCGGCCCTCGTTCTAAACATAAGACTCTGCATTTTTTTTGTTTCCCATTATATAGCCCCTCGGGAATTCCCTTTGTGCATATGACTTTCCTGCAATCGTCTACGTGAATAAAGCGGAGCATTTAGCAGCCTAAATCTCAAACTTCGTTGGGTTTACGAATTTCATGAACATTTCCCTTGTCTCCAAAACCTAGCTATTACAAAACATCACAACAAAATAAGATGGAAAAAAAATGAATTATGACTACTTTAAAGAAACGATTGCAGTGCAGAAAAGGCACGTTAGTCGTATAGAAATACACAAAGACCATTAATTTCACTTAAATATTTACTGTTTGCAACATGGTGTCAAAATTTTCGTCGTTCGAAGTGCAGCCAGATTACTGAGCAATTTGTACTGTGTTGAGGCTTCGTGTGACGAAACTTTTTTTCAGCGTATTACAAACGATAAATGCTAAAGTGAAGTTCACGGTCTTAGTGGGTTTCTGAATGGTCTAATAATTCGTTTCTTCTTCGCTGCAATCGTTTTAGTTTCAATACACGATCTCATATCATAACACTAGCCATGCAAATACATCTCTGTATCAAAAAGAAAACATCTACGTATCATAGATGAGAAGCCTGCTGATCCACAGCCCAAAATACACTTTCGGCTTTATATTTATGATTACTGGAACAATAAGATATGTGGTGTACCGATCGGATAAAAATGAAGTTCCGTTACTTCATAATCCATACGCTATGCATAATCACGGCAAAGGGGACAATTAAAAGTCTGCAGTGAAGGTTTACGCAAAGACTGACGAAGAGGGTAAGACACTTTGCACAACCTTGTTGCCATACAGATAGCCAGGTAGAATAAACTTTAAAATTCCAACCAGGAAGAAACATTCATACAAAGATGGTGGATGAGTACAGAAGGTATCTTGAATGCGAAGATGGCCTGATCAGTTAGAATTAGTAACCAAATATCTCTTAAAAGGAAGGATAGCCCGAAATAGATAATGATTAAAATACTTTTGACATTATAGTGCTAAATTGACCAAGATAGATAGAATGCTCAGCAACAATGCTGTTTGCTAGCAAGCATGCCGAATCGTTAGTGCATCGTACAAAATGTGTTGCAAAATTTATTTGAGCTTTACGTTCTGAGTTCAAATCCCGCCGAGGTCACTTTTGCTTGTCATTCTTTCGGGGTCAATAAAATGCAGTACCATTCGATTACTGAGATAGATTTAATCAACTTGCTTCCTCCCTCAAAATTGTTATCCTTGTCCAAAAACTTGAACCATTTATTATTTCAGAATCAAATAAAGCAATTGCATCGTGGAAAAGGCATTTTAGCCTTCTAAAGTACACAAAACTAATATATTCACTTTTCATTTATTGCAGTGTTAGTAACTAAGGTTGCAGAGGTGCGACAAAAAGAAGTGAAAATATAGCATACTTCGAGTGTGGTTAAAATGACGCTTTGACGCCGTGGTTGCTTCAGTTTCGACGCATGCTCTTATATTTTAGTCACTTGCTTCACAAGTACAACTCCGAAATAATGGTTTCAAATTTGGACACAAGACCAGGTATTTCGGGTGAGTGGGTAAGTCGATTACATCGACCCCAGTGCTTGACTGGTACTTTTTTCATTGACCCTGAAAGGATGAAAGACAAAGTCGACCTCGGTGAAATTTGAACTCAGAACGTAAAGACGGACGAAATGCCGCCAAGCATTTTACCCGGCGTGCCAACGAATCTGCCAGCGCGCCACCTTACAACGCCGAAATGATAAAACAATAATTGTCGCAAGTTGTTTATATCTGAAAAAGAAATTAATTATCCTATTTAGTCAATCTTTAAAGTATTAAGGTAAGTGTTAGGGTCATTCTTAAAGGAGGACAAAATTCACACCAGAGAAGGATCCACTATAAAGTTACACGAACAGCTTAATATAGCAGTCAAATCTCCCTCCATTTACACTCGGCTGTCTTGAAAATACTTGAAAGACATGTTACTAAAATACGTAGATCATTACCTAAGAAAAGACAAGATGGCCATTGCTGGAAAGATTTTAATCATGGACCTACTGGAGCAGGGCAGAATTTAGATAAACAACTACAAAAACAATATAGAAAAGTAATATATCACATCACATTTGTTTCGAAATTGCAATTTCACCACGAACTGTCACGGCCACTTCTCCAAACAAACCAACTTCCTGTTGTTTTTATAAGCTTATTTATGTTATACTTTCTAACCCATCATGGCTGCTAAAGCAAATATGTGCGTATACGGTTTGTCTCAAATGTTGTACCTATCAAGAAAAATCCATGGTAAAAAGAAAATTATGCTCTTATCAAAAATGGTTTAGTAGAAAGCTACTGTCTTATATATTTAACATTTTTAATCTATATATTTATTTACATATTATTTTAAATTTATGGCGACAGCTATGAAGTCAACTTATGTTTATGCTCATACAGACAGATCATAAAGCAAATACATACTCATACACAAACCTAATGTTGGTATGTGTGCCTGTGTGCGTGTTTGTATATATGCGCCTGTGCGTGTGAATGCCTTCATTTATGTATAGTAACTATTTTCATACTAACAATCTTACTGTATTTAAACGCAACGCATAGCTCTAGATTGCGGTTTCAAACGTTATCAGGAACATTTTCGATTGCATGCATATGCTGGAAAGTGTATATATATATATATATATATATATATATATATATATATATATATATATATATATATATATATATATATATATACATGTATATATATACATAAATAAATTGAAAACGTAAAAATATATGTATGTATTATGTATGTATGTGTAAAAGGCTACAGCGTAAACAAAGCGATTTAAGGATGTTGCAAAGAAGCGATCTTAAAGTTCTGGAGATAGATTTGGATAACTTGAAGGCATTGGCGTAAACCTGGGAATCATAGACCAAAATTGTCATGATGAGATTTGATTTCTATGAGCAAAGCGACTGAAGCGCGCTGCTCTGAAACCACCACGCTGTACGCAAGACTTGAGTGCAATGGCTTCAGGAATCCAACTGGAATTGAAGTACAGTTATCTCAAGGACTGTATTTGTCAACCACTTGAATTCACATGAACAAAGGAGAAATCAAGCACCCTGTGAGATAGTTCTGCCTCCGACCTCTATGGCACATTTGTAATGAGTGCTGATTAATTAACGCTATAGCCCCCCACCCGCCTCCGTTTTATGTTTCTGCCCGTCAGTCAGATCAGCATTCCATCATTCTTAGTTTGTTCTATGAATTAGTTGTGCAGTTCCATTTCTTTCCATCTGCTTGTCTATTGTACTTCCTTTTCTTCTAGGATTCTCCTACTGTTTCAGTAGCTTTAGACTCAGTGGCTTGCGGTATCTATTCCGAATGTGTACATTTCTGAGTCCAATTACCACCTGGGTCCACTTTGTTTCATTACACCGAAGTTGATAAGATAAAGTACCAGTGAAATCACTGAAGCCGATGGTATCGACTAATACCTCCTTCATAATAGCTGGCCTTGTGCCTATTTCAGAAATTATTATTGTTAATCTTTTAGAGTGGTAAATAAGTGCTAGTTGAACACTGGGGTCGATTACATCGATTTGTTGTTGGCATCTATTCTCCTCAATTTGGCACTCCGTCGGTTACGACGACGAGGATTCCAGTTGATCTGATCAACGGAACAGCCTGCTCTTGAAATTAACGTGCCAGTGGCTGAGCACTCCACAGACACGTGCACCCTTAACGTAGTTCTCGGGAGAGATTCAGCGTGACACAGTGTGACAAGGCTGGCCCTTTGAAATACAGGTACAACAGAAACAGGAAGATAGAGTGAAAGAAAGTTATGGTGAAAGAGAACAGCAGGGTTCACCACGATCCCCTGCCGGAGCCTCGTGGAGCTTTAGGTGTTTTCGCTCAATAAACACTCACAACACCCAGTCTGGGAATCGAAACCGCGATCCTACGACTGCGAGTCCGCTGCCCTAACCGCTGGGCCATTGCGCCTCCACTCACATCGACTTGACTACTGCTGGATAGGAGTATAACAACTGCACCCCTCTGCCAAGCCATGTTGAGCCAGTGTGACAGAGTAGGCTCATCAAGCCAATATAATCACGAGCATAAATTCACGGCCCCCACGCCAAGCCGTGGTTGGTGGAGAGAACAAGCTGAGGCCTTCGTCCTGCAGTGGACTTAACATAGGTAAGCCAATTTAATCCATTCCAATCAATTAGGATCGTTAGAGTATCAGACAAACTGTTTCATGGTTATTTATTCTAGCTTTATTTTGTGAGTTCAAATTCCGTCGATGTCAACTTTGCTTTATAGTTTTATGCTTCGTTTAAAGACAA
>NC_142928.1:165866371-165876371 GCF_046866305.1 Octopus bimaculoides
TATAGAAAAAAAAACCAACGAAATCTTCCCAAGTTACACCCTAAATAGTCCCTGAGAAATAAGGACGCATCAGATTATATGGCTGTCGCTGTACAATGCCCAGTATAATAGGCTGTGTGTTCCCCTTTGATCATAAATCTTTTCGAATGTAATTAACTTGGAGCTAAGAGCAACATCCAAGTGACAGCAAAAACCAGGAGTAACAACAGCAGCACTCAAGTTTTTTTTGCTGATTCTGTTAATTACTACAGTCATTTAATCATCGTACTTTTTCTAGCATTGCTAAGATGTTATAAAATTCACTCCGTAGCCACCTGTTAATGCGTTCGATCCTACTAAATGTAACTTCTTTTTACATATTAAACGCAGTTTAACAAATGCCTTATGAGTAAGATTTTGCTGCCGAAAACTGTTGGAAGTCCTTTGAAGGGACGAGAGTTGAAACATCTAGCTATTTTCTTAGAAGACAAGCATCAAGTATACTTATTCTGTACAATTCATTTCTTTCTTATTATGAATTATACTGATTACCCGATCGAAATATATATATATATCATCGGCAGTCCTTACGGGTGGAGGATAATTGTCCACCAGGTTAAAGTTTTTAGGAGCTTCATGTTATGATGTAGGCCAATGTGAGACCCACTAATCTTGTGGCGGGCCGGATATTTTGTTTCGATGGTGAAGTGATGCTGTATTAATCGCTTTGTTGTGCTTTCTATGCTCATGTTTATCGAAGAGATTTTCGGTTTATAGTGTGTCGAATTGTTAGTCAGAATTAGATTCTCCCTCACCGTAATTATCGACTATTCGTTAATGATTCTTAATCGGTCACATTGATGTTAAACATCTTCAAATTTCCTTACATTCCCTCACTCTGTCTCCTTCGAGTTGGACTGACTTTCTTTCATTGTGCTGGGAGTAAAGCAGTTGTTTGAGCAACCGACAGTCTGATACATACGTTTGCTTGTTTACTTTAGCATATTTTTCTTATATCCATCGTTGCAAACGACCAAAGGTGCTGGCAGATTATATTCAGGGTTTGATCTCTCATCAACACCTACGGTTTCTGATAGATCACTACTCTGGCGTTAGGTGTACTCAAAATCTTCCGTTATAGGTCTGTGTAACCAAAAGGACAAGACCACATGCCTGCTTGCCGTGTACTTGGCTGTTGAAAGAACCAACTTCGTTCTACGAAAAGTGTCGGTAAATTGTCTGTGGACCTTCTGCTGAAGTCGCATTAAATATCACCTCATTTACGTTCTGAATCAGTTGCTGATGTTATTGCAGTCTTTGTTTACAGCCTACCATGGGTAACATCTGTGGAGAATATGGACGCCAGGTGCGAGTTTATCCATACTAAATTGGAACGTAGCTGAGAGAAAGACGGAAGAAAGTGAGAGCGCATCTACACATTCCAGTTCTCTGTAGTTATACCGTAGGGGGGGGGGGTAGCTTTTTGCTTACTTTTGATTTTTAGAAATTCTAAAATATTGAACATACAAGTGGGTCATTATCTAATGAAATCTTTTCAGTTTATAAAGCATTTAGATAGTCTTTAAGACTATTTATGTAACAATGCTTTGGGGGCAATGGATTACTGCTAAAATAAACGTGATAACGAATATCTGCAGCTAGGTAGAAAATTTAAAAAAACAAAAAAATTACGTCTGCTTTTCATAAAGGCAATTAATTTTGCCGCTCATACTAATAATGTGTGTATGTGTGTGTGTGCGTGTCTCTGTCTGTAGTTCGCGCGCGTGCGTGTGCGTGTGATTCTGTTTGTCTATTTTCTGTCCGTCTGTCTGTACGCCTGTGAAGATACGTCTGCATGTTCATGTTATTTTAAGTTGCATTAATCCATCAACAAATATATGAAAAAAAAAAAACTGAGATGCTTTACATTGAAGAAATTAAGTTCTCTCGTTGAAATTTATATAACAACAACAGTAGCAAGTTACATCTTGAATTTCGAGGAAGTTTTGCATGGTTTTAAAGTGCCACTTACAGACTGAATTTGCCGTGTACAAGTTAGATACCTTTTTTTCATTTCCTGAAAGCAAAGTTCTTCAAGGCTATCAATAATGCAATTTGTAGCATAATCATCAAGTTCACTAAATATTTATGGGTACAAATATTCCTTCATAATCTAGTTAGAGAAATTGTAGATTGCGAAGCAGTTGATTATAAATGGGCTCTTATTTTCACTAATTGTGAATGAAGTTATTCGTCTGCGTTGGGTAGCTAACCTCCACAGAAGTACATTCTGATATATCAGGTCATCCCATAAGTTCTGTCCGAACTTTGAATAAAGAAAACGAGTGATTAAATGTTATATTTAATTGAAATTTAATCATCAATGTACTGTCCCTGATTATCTATGACTTCCTTCCATCTATTTACAAGCTTTTTAATCCCATCAATGTAAAACTCTTTTAGTTTCAAAGCGAAGAACTCTGAAATGTCGGTTTCGACCTCCTCCTGGCTTGCGAAAGTTATGTCCCCCAAATGATTCTGTAAACTATGAAACAAATGGTAGTCTGAAGGAGCAAGGTCGGGAGAATAAGGTGGATGAGGAATTTTTTCCCAACCAAGCTCTTCGATCTTCTGTGATGTGATCTTTGCAATGTGGGGGTCGTGCATTGTCCTGATGAAACATCACTCCTTTTCGATTCACTAAAGCGGGTCTTTTTTTCTTCAAATCTTGGTTTAAATGCTCTAACTGCTGACAGTAGACTTGAGCATTGATTGTTGCATTAGGTGGTAACAATTCAAAGTGAATTACTCCTTTGCAATCGCACCAATTGTATACATGCATAATAATGCAGCGATGTTTGCATGTAGGCATGTATGTCTGTCAGTACGAATAGCTATAAGTTCTTCGTAGAATTCGAGTCAATCATGAACAAAGAGAACGTTTTATTTATTTGAGTCAAGAAAATTACAGAGATTTGAAAATAAATTCAGATACTGTAGATGCAACTGTGGATATACTTGCATTCTAGTGATTTGTGTATATTCCTCCTAGTACAGAAGTGCGTGTATTTGTATGCATATATGTATATGCCTTACATCCTTTCGGGATCGATAAATTAAGTACCAGTTGCGTACTGGAGTCGATCTAATCGACTGGCCCCTCCCCCCCAAAATTTCGGGCGTTGTGCTTAGAGTAGAAAAGAATATTTGGTAGGAATAAGGAGGCGAGCTGGCAGAAACGTTAGTACGCCGGGCGAAATGCTTAGCGGTATTTCGTCTGTCTTTACGTTCTGAGTTCAAATTCCGCCGAGGTCGACATTGCCTTTCATCCTTTCGGGGTCGATAAATTAAGTGTCAGTTGTGTAGTGGGCTCGATCTAATCGACTGGCACCCTCCCCAAAAATTTCGGTCCTCGTGCCTAGAGTAGAAAAGAATATTGATTTGATGACTGGAGTGTGCTTATGTTCAGCACTAACAAATCATCTGTGCGGGATGTTTAGCAAGAAGCGGTGAAATACTCAACAAGAAGTAGCGAAACCCTCAATTGTTCACAGTAAGAGAGTCCGCTATGTTATTTAAACCTCAGAACATTCCTGATCGAACCACCTTATGATCAAGATCATACCACCAGCGACTATCACCCCTGTTAGAAGTAAGACTAAAGTTATCCAATGCGTCTTTATTTAATATAAGCGTAACTTGAGGAAGATTAGGCTACTATTTCAAGCTGATCAGGCGACCGATTGCATTATTCGCTTGATGGTTAGGTCGTTCGTTTCGTATAGCATCTATATCTATGAATTTATGCATTCGTCTGTGTGTGTGTGTGTGTGTGTGTGTGTGTGTGTGTGTGTCTAAATATGTATCTTTTTCTTTATATGCTAGTCAGAACAATGCGCATGACATTTGTTGATAATCTTGACTGATTCAGTTACGTTAAATTTGGGATGGGGTTAACAGTCTTAACTCCGAAAATGCGTGTGTGTGTGTGTGTGTGTGCACATTTACAGAATTCTGTATATCATATGAAAGCTACTTATTACTAGTATATCAATTACTTGGTGTTTCTTACTTTACTAATTAACTGACAGTTAATTGCTGCTAAACAGGTCTCATTAGAAATTTAGTGCAAACATCAACCTTAAAATGATTAACATTTAGGGCAATTTTGTTAACATATCCGTAGTATAGCTATTATCATTGTCGTCGTCGTCGTCGTCATAATCATCATATCATCATCATCATCATCATCATTATCATTCTCATCATCATCACCATCATCCTCTATTATTATTATTATTATTATTATCATTATTATTATCATTATTATTGTTATTATCATCAATAGTATTATCATTATTAGTATTAGTAGTAGTAGCAGCAGCAGCAGCAGCAGCAGTAGTAGTAGTAGTAGCAGCAGCAGCAGCAGTAGTAGTAGTAGCAGCAGCAGCAGTAGTAGTAGTAGTAGTAGTAGTAGTAGTAGTAGTAGTAGTAGTAGTAGTGCTGTTCCTGTATTTTTATTTATAAAGATACATCAATGCCAGGGTATTGTCGCATTTTATTGCTGTTAGCATTTGTCTCACCCGGATATTTTTACGTACTTATTACACAGGCGGATTTGCTCTTGGATGTCTATACTCAGTCTGTCTGTCGGTCTGTATGGTATGTATGTATATGTATGTATGTATATGTGTATATCTGTATGTATATATGTATGTATGTACGTACGTACGTACATACATACATACATACATACATACATACATACATATATAATGCATTCTAGAAGTTCGGAGACATTTTAGAAGAGACAGTTATAGCTGTCTTAGATTATTGTAATTTTAGTATATCATTACTATACATCTGATAAGCTGATCTGCCAACTTTTGTTATTCCAGTCTGGAAGAAACGGTTGTAACAGCGCTTGGAATACACCCTACTTAACACTACTTTTCACAGATACGTCCGCAGGTGAAAGAAAGTAATCGAACTTGGTTTCACCTCAGGACGTAGCTTAAATTCTGCATTATTTTGAAGGACTTTTTGCATACATTAATACAGATATATAGGTAATTTGTTTACTATAAAATATGATAATATAAATTATTGGGTTGTCCGGAAAGTTCGTGCCGATTTTTAAAGGAAAGACAAAGGTCAATAAATACGTGCCATTACATTTTTAATCAACCAAATATGAACTATTTTGTTGCACAATGCGTCTCCATCTTTCCTTTAACTTGAAAATACGCTCTTCCCAGAATTGAGGTAGTTTCATGGCAAATAAGTCGAAAGGTAAGCTTCTATAAATCGGTACGAACTTTCCGGACAACCCAATGTAATCATTTATTGATTTTGTTCAAAACGGTGTGATTCAACCGTATGCAGCTTAAAGTTTTGTGGGCTCGTCACAGTAATCTAGCCCGGCGGTTGAATGGGAGAGATGTAGGATGTAACACTTTGCGGCATTTCGTCCGTCTTTACGTTCTGATTTCAAATTCCACCGCGGTCGTCTTCGCCATTTAACCCAATACTTAAATGTTTTTAAGTTATGAAACAACTGTCGCAATATTAGAATATTTTATTGTTAAATAAACTTTCATCAAACTATTTCTCTGTCATTTATGACTTTATACATTCCTTATCGCTTTCTCACGTTTCGTACGTACTAGACATTCTCTGTTTTGTAGAATGATACAGAAAGGAGCTTTTTTTATGAGTACTACCGGATTACTTGAATCATTGACTTTGATTAAGCTAAATCGGTCAAAGCATCGTGACGCGTAATCACGGGGTTGTGAGTTCGAGTCCACAGCTAGCCACCTACACTTTTTTCTGCAAAATAGGGGTAGTTTATCCTGTTCAGGCTATATTATTAGCATTATTCTGCGATTGAATATATATATATATATATATATATATATATATAAAGCTTTTCTTCGGGAGAAAAAGTTCAAGGCAGCCTTCGACCTTTCCACCCATTAGGTGATTTTTCAATCCAATATTTACGAGTCATTATGTATAGCTTTATATGCTCCGAGATCTATTGCTCCATAAACAATTACATATGTATGTGTGTGCCTGCATGTTTCTCTTTGTGCGTGTGTGTATATGTAAGTGTGCATGGATGTATGTATGTAGGCGTACATGTGTGTGTGTGTGTGTGTATATATATATATATATATATATATATATATATGATATTAATAATAATAATAATAAAGAGTATGGAGACTTGTACATCCACAAAATTTATTTTATAGCTATATACTGCATATTATAATTGTAATTCACCGAGTGACTAACAACTAAATGTAGACACAAACGTTTCATACCGATCGTGTTTAGCCGTTAACTGGAACTTAACTGAAAGCTAATTCGGTATCCGCCTGGATTATATATCCCTCCAAACTCACTGATATATTGTATCTCTTAACTTTTACTTGTTCCAATCATTGGACTGCAGCCATGCAGGGGTCACCGCCTGAAGGGCTTAGTCAAATAAATAGACACCAATATTTATTTCTTTAAACCTGTTACTATTGCTGAACCACTTAGTTAGTTAGACTTAAATAAACGCCAGTTGTAAAACGCTGATGGGTGACAAACGCATAGAGAAACACACACACACACACACACACACACACACACACATACAGACACACACATATATACAGACACACACATACACGCACACATATATATATATATATACACACACACTCACGTATGTATGTATTTACGACGGCCTTCTTTCAGTTTCAGTCTACTAAATCCACTCGCAAGGCTTTTGTCGACTCTGCGTTATAGCAGAAGACACTTGCTCGAGATGCGACACAGTGGGATTGAACACGGAATCATGTGGTTGGGAAGCAAGCTTCTTACTACACAGACACGCTGTATATGTATACATAAGTACTTACGATACAGCCATGCCTGCATCCTGGACTGGAAACAAAAGATGGTCGGTCTGATAATTACTGCAAAACGTAAGATTCTCGCAACCAAATCCTATCACTACTGCATTAACAAGGATATAACATTCACAATTCAGGATCTGTAGTAAATATAAGGTAAATCATTATCAACATTGTCTTTGGATGCCTGGAATTAGCAAAAACCGAATCCATTCACAGACATTACAAGTCAGCGGCGTGTATGCACTGGAAAATATAGAGGAGTAAGAAAACAAAGCAATCAGAGAAGTGGTGTGAACATTAAACCAAACATGGTCGTTAAGAACAATGTTGTCTGACATTGTTATCAAAGACGGGGAAAGTCAGATATGTACTTAGTGACATTACATTGTCTTTCAAAAGAAACAATTTCTGTGAAAGCTACAGAGAAGCTGGCCAGATACAAAAGATCTGAAGAGACAGAAATCTAACAGGACCTGTATTATGAAGACCGAAATAAAAACTGGTAGTTATAGAAGAAGCATTAGGACACATGAAGAACGGAATCAAAAAGTTCACCGCCTTCCAACAGCAGCAACAACAGCAACAGCAGTATCAGCAAGAACAACAGCTACAACAATAATAATGAGAGTAAAAAATATAACTCGTTGGTTTTTTTTCATCATTATTGCTAGTAGTAGTAGTAGTAGTAGTAGTAGTAGTAGTAGTAGTAGTAGTAGTACTGGTGGTGGTGGTGGTGGTGGTGCTGGTGGTGGTGGTGGTGGTGGTGGTGGTGCTGGTGGTGGTGGTGGTGGAGGTGGTGGTGGTGCTGGTGCTGGTGGTGCTGGTGGTGGTGGTAGTTGTAGTGGAGGTGGTGGTGGTGCTGGTGGTGGAGGTGGTGGTGGTGGTGGTAGTTGTAGTAGTAGTAGTAGTAGTAGTAGTAGTAGTGGTGGTGGTGGTGGTGGTGGTGGTGGTAGTGGCGGTGGTGGTGGTGCAAATAGCAATACAACAAGAACGTCAGTGAAATGTGTGAGTGAACTGTTGTAGACGAGTGTTGATGAGTGTGGTGGATAAGTGACTGAAGTCAGAAGTTCAGGTGACAGACAGTTTCCAGAAGGCCCCTCTTGAAACATTTTGCGCTATACAAACAAAGATAGCAAAGCATGAAAAGTTTTTATTTCATTGTAAGAAAGAGAGAGGAAAAACGAGAGTTCATTGGCGTTCGTTTGGCTGTAACTTGCTGGGAAAAATGAATGTTAACTGTCAGGTGATGCTTATCGCTTTAGACATATGTGCACACTTTGAAAACCGTAGAAAGGTTTCGTAAAGAGATAGATGTATTGTGCTATATATGGTCTTGTATGCTTTGTATGTTAGTGTGCTGTGTGTGTTGTGTGTGTGTGTTTGTGTGTGCCTGTGTGTGCGTATGTACGTGTGTGTATCAACTTATTTGTCTGTATACGTAGTTGTTACTTTCACATAGTCCATGCACTGTCAAGGACGTTGTAATTTTAAAGAGAATGCCGAATAGAAAAATGAAATCATTGTTGTTTAATATTCATATTGTTTTTTTTTTTGTATATGATACTTTGTCGCTTCCATTTCTTTTTTTTTTTTTTTTTTTTCGTTTTTTCTCATGTTCAGTAAGTCTAAAAGTCTTCTATTAATACGGTGTTCTGGCATTCAACATTGTGTTCCTGATGATAGCATGGCGGCAGAAGGCTAGTAGTGTTTACAGTTGATAGATCTATAGTGTTATAAAGACAGAAGTATCTACCAGCCAAAGGCAATAACATTTTAAGTAATGTAAACTCTGTTTAGACTTTACTAACCGTCTGTACAAAACCGAAGCTACTTTGTGTTGTCGCTAATCGACAACGAATGATGATAAATCAGAATGTCGCTAAGCAACAAGGGAATCAAAACTGCGGACGACTAAAATTTAAATTCTTAACTTACCGCCAACCGAAGTTAATTCGCAACGCTTGGAGAACCGACTAACTAATTCTAGTTTACGTCAATGCTAAGTGAAAACTAAATGTGATTCGCATTGTTGCTAACGAACAAACAACACTAATTTCTGCTGTTTCTAACGGAGAGTCAAACGCTAACCTCAACATAACCAGGCAATATTCGAATGTGTTGAAGTGATAGTATTGGTTTGTACTATTGCTAACGAAACGTAAACACAATTTAACATTGATGTTGGCCAACAGCCAATAATAATCTACAATCCGAAATGTGTCTACTTACTGTTAACATTAAACCAAAACTGACATAGACTGCTGCTAACGAACAAACGATTACCAACTTTTATGTGTCTTAAACTATCAAAATTCATTGCTTTCTGATAACAAATGCGAAATTTGCGCTTAACTTTTTCTTATTTTTCATGTGCTCTTTTACCAATGCTACCATATGCTCCGCTCCTCAAATACTTCCTAATTCAATATGAACATCTACTATTATCAATTTGATATTCTTAGTTCTCTTCGTTCCCTTAGTCTTGCTACATAGCAACGACTCCTAACTGCTTCTATGTTATCGTTATAATAGTGACACGAACCTAGTGGAGTCGACAGAATCTTTAACTAATGAACGGAGGGCTGGTGGTTTGTATTTTGTCCACCTTAACATTCTTATTTCAAATTCCGCCGAGGTCGACTTTGCCTTTATTCTTCTCGGAGTCGATAAAATAAATACCTGTTTAGTATTGGGTTCGATGTAATCGACTTATGTCCCCCCTCTGAAACTGTGGGATGAAGTTAAAATAATAGACAGGGAACAACACTGGAAAATACGAAAACTAAAAGAAGCAGCACATATGCTAGGACACAACAACCTCCTAAGCAGACCGAGTGCAGATATGAATAGCATATGGGAACCGGTATTGAGGAAGGATAGAAAAATAATAGATTTATAAGCCTTAAAATTCACCCCATAATTGCCCACGGGCATATGGCGTAGTGGTTAAGAGTTCGATTCACGGCAGCGACCTGATTAATAATAGTAATAATAATAATAATAATATAATAATAATAATAATAGTAACATCGATAGGAATGAGAACCCAGGTTCGAAATTTCCCCAAGACACCTAACGAAGGCTGGAGGGTATATCAGCCGAAA
>NC_142928.1:165881371-165885937 GCF_046866305.1 Octopus bimaculoides
AGCGATTCGGAAAAATAGACCGATAGAATAAGCACTAGACTTACAACGAATAAGTCCTGGGGTCGATTTGCTCGACTAAAGGCGGTGCTCTAGCATGGCCGCAGTCAAATGATTGAAACAGGTAAAAGAGTAAAAGAGTATATTGATTTCAAATTTTGGAACAAGGACAGAAGTTCTGATTTAGGAATAAATCGATTACATCGACCCCACCTGTGCTCAACTTGCAATTATTTTATCTCCCACCGAAAGGATAAAAGGCAAAGTCGACCCCACTCAGCATTCGAACTCAGAACGTAAAGACGGACGAAGTGCCGCTAAGTATTTTGCCGGGCGTGCTAACGGTTTTGCCAGTTCGCCACCTTATATTATATTAAAATATTGCTACAGCCGGGTTCGAACTTGGCCGTCAGAATATTAACTCTTTTGAGGCCTTAGTGGACATCGCTAATAAACATCTAATGTGATGATAGTTAAAGCTGTGAAGGGAACAAAATCAGGACTATGGTGCTGTGTGTGTATAAGTGTGTGAGAGAGAGAGAGAGGCAGACAGACAGAGAAAGAGAAAGAGAGAGAAAGAGAGAGAAAGAGGGAGAGAGAAGTAGAATGAGAGAGGAAAGAGAAAAGTAGAATGAGAGAGAGACAGGAATATTGAGAAACAGGTGATGAATAACAGAGAGAGATGAGGAGGGAGGGAGAGAGGGAGGAAGAGAGAGGGAGGAAGAGAGAGAAAGAAGTAGAATGAGAGAGAGAGAAAGAAGTAGAATGAGAGAGAGAGACACACACAGAAAGTGAGACAGAGAGGGTGACAGATAGGCAGAGCGGGAAAAGGAAAAAAAAAAAGAAAGCTTCACTGAATGGCTGATTGATTAAATTAAGGAGTAGCAGAGATGTTGATAGATAGATAGATAGACAGATAGATAGAGAGAGAAAGAGAGAGAGAGAGAGAGAGAGAGAGAGAGAGAGAGAGAGCAGACAGACAGTGAAACAGACATACATACAGACAGACAGACAGATAGATAGATAGACAGACAGACAGACAGATAGATAGATAGATAGATAGATAGATAGATAGATAGATAGATAGATAGATAGATAGGCAAAATGTGTTGTATATGTGTCTGTGAAGGGGTAACGGGAAAGAATAGAGATGTGATTATATAATACGAGAGAGAGAGAGAGAATAAAGAAAGAATGATAGAGAGAGAGATGGGGGGTAGCAAGAGCGGCAGAGAGGCATGAAAGGATAAGCATGAGGAAAGGTACGATATATATAGCAGCCAATCTCAGAGTAATTATAAACCATAGCCGTAACATTTTCATTTGCTGCAGAGGCAAGAAACTGATTGCAATGAGATTGCAAGCGTAATTAATTCATACGAAGACCTCAAGGGGGATATAAATGGACTTTTAAACATTGATTATTACCAACCTTGCTCACATATAGATTGAAACCGTGATAATTAATTAGGTGACAGCGTTTTATGATCTGCTGTAGTAGAGAGACGCACTTAGAAAGCCCTTCCTACCGATGGATGGGACTGTTATTGTCTTGTTTCATTGGAAGCCACTACTAATGAGTCGGCGATAACAAAAGCAAGGCCGGCAACGATGATAAAGAACCGCAACAGCTACGATGGTGACAACTCTGACGTTATCAACGACCAGTGATGGAACCTCCACGCAGTCACTATACCTGCTAGACATAGAAGCTAAATCTCCAACGAATCACATACAAAGAATATATATTTGGATGACGTAATCCAAGACATCTGGAACGCCTTTGATCATACGCTTGCTCAGTCAGAGCTTATTGTGTGTTAAACAATAATAAAGTATCAAAAACAACAAAGTACAAACCTTATTAACAGCGAGGTCGACTTTGCCTTTCATCCTTTCGGGATCGATAAGTTATATGTACCACTTGAGTACTGAGGTCGATCTAATCGACTAGCCCCCTCCCGCCAAATTTCAGGCCTTGTGCCTAGAGCAGAAAAGCATCGCTAGCACGCTGGACAGAAATGCTTAGCGGTATTTCACCCGTCGGTCGCTACGTTCTCAGTTCAAATTCCGCTGAGGTCGACTTTACCGTTCATCCTGTCGGGGTCGATAAACTGAGTACCAGTTGAGTACTGGGGATCGATGTAATTGATTATCCCCCTCCCCCAAATTTCAGGCCTTATGCCTATAATAGAATGGATTATTAGCACCGCGGAGACCATAAGAATAACAGTAGAGAGACAGAGAGAGACAGACAGACAGGCAGACAAACAGACAGACAGAGGGAGAGGGAAAAAGAGAGAGAGAGACAGACAGACAGGCAAACAGACAGAGACAGACAGGCAAACAGACAGAGACAGACAGACAGACAGAGACAGACAGACAGACAGACAGAGACAGAGAGAGCGAGGGGGTGGGGGAGAGAGAGAGAGAGAGAGAGAGAGAGAGGCACATATCTAGCAAGAATACCAGATGGGAGGTTCGACGTTCGACGTGGATGATTTGAGAAAGGTTGATATTTCTAGTAGAGCGAACAACCGCGTTGAGGTTCCTAGGTTAGCTGAATTGTCTTAATGCATTTTATGCGCTTCTGCTGTGTATGATTCTATAAATGCGCATGCGCGCGCTAATGTGTGTGTGCGCGCGCGTTGTGTGGCGCGACAAGTAACTGAAGTTCGGGCTCAGCGGGTGGTCCATCACTCCACTTCTATACTCAGCATGATACGACGCGGGGAATAAAAGCACAGGATAGGTTAGTGTGCAGAATACGAGCCACGCAAGAGAATTAATCACATACAGAAAACATGTATGGCATTTGGCATTTTATGTTTTATAAAACACATGCGCGCCCATATACGTATATGTATACACACACAAGCACACGGAGTCCCTCTTAGCGTGAGGCGTTATTGTATAATAATGCCCTTATATAAATTAAATATATTTATAGTGTAAAATGATGGGTTTTTTTTCCCTTATGAGGTTTTTTCACGATAACTACTTCATAAATTCGTATAAAGACTTTATCTTATTATTGAATTATATATATATATATATATACACACACACATATGTGCGATGGGCTTCATTGGCCGGCCCGAGGCTATGGTAGAAGACATTTGCCCAAGGTACCACGCAGTGAGACTCAATCCGGGACCATGTGGTTGGAAAGCAAGCTTCTTACCACACCGTCACGCCTATTCTATTATATATATATATATATATATATATAATATAGCACCACTACTTTATTATCTCCCCTTCTTCTTACCTCTCCTGTGTGACTCTTCTGTCCGGCATTCGCCATGACAGATCGATAGCCACTACACATTCCTTTTTTTCTTTCCTTGTTTCTTTCTGTGTCCCTTTCTGTGGAAGAGCGTAGGCTCGAAACGTTAAAGACATTTTCACTTCTCGAGCGTTATACTAATACATTTGTTTGTTGTCTACACCACCTGACTTCGTCTTTTGTTTTTTTTTTTGTTTTTTTTTTGTTTTTTGTGAATTCTCCTTATTATATATATATATAAAGAGAGAGAGAAAGAGACAGACAGACAGACGGACGGACAGAGAGAGTATAAAAAAAAATAAAGTATAATAAACAGTGGGAAGTAAACAACAGGAGGAAAAGTTATTATTTATATAGCAGTGATTGTGGGTTGATCAAAAGGAGTGGATGTTCAGGAGGGAATGTTGTTTGTTATTTAAAAACTTTGTTGACTATAGTTCGGTGGCACCCACTAAGTTATGTCTGATGTTAAAGACTGAGTGTTTATAAGTCCTTTCGAGCATGTATGTAAATTCATGTGGTCAAAATCAGAGTGCTATGGAACACTTCACATATATATATATATATATATATATATATATATATATATATATATATATATATATATATATATATATATATATATATATATATACGGTTTAGATATAGATTCAAGGCTTGAATATGGTACTTATGCGAAGGCACCCGAATATCACATCCCAAAAGGATGGGTGATTAAAATCAAACAATAAGCAACACGGATTTCAAAAGTGATTGCAGTACGCACGTTTCATGCTACTTCAATTTATTTAAGTAATGTGAGCATTACCTTAAATGCAATATGAAGAGCAATCTTCAGCTGCACGAAAAAATGTAGAAAAAAAGACATATTACAAATGTGGCAACATATTAAAACCAAGTGGGAGAGAGCAGAGGAAGAATATATAAGTCCATTCTTCCTCTGCTCTCTCCCACTTGGTTTTAATATGTTGCCACATTTGTAATATGTCTTTTTTTCTACATTTTTTCGTGCAGCTGAAGATTGCTCTTCATATTGCATTTAAGGTAATGCTCACATTACTTAAATAAATTGAAGTAGCATGAAACGTGCGTACTGCAATGACTTTTGAAATTCGTGTTGCTTATTGTTTGATTTTATATATATATATATATATATATATATATATATATATATATATGTGTGTATATATATATATATATATATATATATATATATATATATATATATATATATATATATATATATATATATATATATATATATATATATATTATATATA
>NC_142928.1:165886437-165888937 GCF_046866305.1 Octopus bimaculoides
GCAGGAGCAGAGTATGAAATTATGTGTCTTGCTGAAAAGCACACTGAAGCTCACATCCAGGAATCGAACACAAAGTTTTACGATCCTGAGCACAAACACTCCATTCGGCCTGCGCGCCCTTACATAGGCGTGGCTGTGTGGTAAGAAACTTGCCTCCCAACCTATATGGTTCCGGGTTCAGTCTCATCGCTTGGGGCACCATGGGCAATTGTCTTCTACTATAGCCTCGTTCCGACCAAAGCCTTGTGAGTGGATTTGGTAGACGGAAACTGAAAGAAGCCTGTCGTATATATATATATATATATATATATATATATATATATATATATATATATATAGGACAGGCTTCTTTCACACATTCTGATTGAATTTTCTTTGCGTCAACATGTACATCCTTGCGATCGTAAAGTAGCATTTAATCTAATCAATATATCCTTGCCCTGAACAGTAGTCGGCGGAATACACCTCACTTGGATTTTACCACTCCTGAGATTCCACTCGTAAATCTTGTATTCTTTTTTGCACATTCGACAACCCTTGTCGCCTATCGTGGAATATGAGACGAACTTTCTTTTCTGCTTATCGTTCTCCGATTGACAAAAATAATCCGCAACCTTCCGTCTCAATAAACCACTATTGTTGTCTTTTTTTATATTTGCTACGGATTGTTCGAAGCTAACTTTCTTCCTACACCTCGATCCCTGGAACTTACATTTATATATAGATATGTAATATATATATATATATATATATATATATATATATATATATGGTATTTTTTATAAGCTTAGAGCTTACAGCGATCACCGTTCAAATGACTAAGGAAAATAGTCTAATAATGGGGCATATAAGCCCTTGACAGAAAAAAGTTTACACCAATATCAAATATACTATATGTCACACACACACATACGTACATAACGCGACACCTAGTCGTATTAACAAAGGGATGTGGGTTCGAGTGCTACGCGTACGGGAAAGCCTGCTTTTACTGTCGAGGGCTGGCTTATATGCCCCATTATTAGGCTATTTTCCCTAGTCATTTATTTGCACGGTGATCACTGTAAGCTTTAAGCTTATAAAAATACTATTATTGATATTTACAGAATTGTAAAACAACTTAACAAAACCATTCGCACCAATATATATATATATATATATATATATATATATATATATATGTATATATAAATTTAGATTCAAGGTGAATATGGTACTTAAGTTTAGGCACCAGAATTAAGTATGGTATTATACATACAATTTCAAAATAAGGTTATTAAAATCAAAATAAGCAACAAAGATATCCAAAGTTAATGCAGTACGATCGTTTCATGCGACTCCATTTATTTAAGCAATGTGATCATTACATCAAATGTAAAATGCAGAGCAATCCTCAGCTGAACAAAGATATAGAAATTTACTGAAATTTCATTTCAACAAAAGGACATATTTTTTTATAACTACATTTAAACTCTCCAAGTAGAAAGGAAGAATACAAAAAACCATTTTGACTTAGTCAGACCATACAGGCTAGTCAGACCATACATTCATGACCGAAGGGGGTCTTTACCTATTTGTGTGTGTGTGTGTATGTTTGTGTGTCTGTGTAATAATAGTCAATATTAATTTCAAAGGCGGCGAGCTGGCAGAATCGTTAATGTGCCGGGCAAAATGTTTAGCGGCATTTCGTCCGCCTTTACATTCTCAGTTTAAATTCCACTGAGGTCGACTTTGGCTTTCATCCTTTCCAGGTCGATAACATATGATATTATACGTCAGAAATGATCCTTTTACTGGATATATTTGTGCAAATCCGGTAGTGTACTCAGAATTCATGCACCAAAATTTACAATACAAGAAAATGGAATGAACAGGCTTCATAAATATGTATATAAAAAATGATTAACATTCAGTTGAATTAGGTACTTAAGTTGAAGCACCAAGTCAGTCTGGTAATATCCGCACAGCTCGAAGTAAGGTGAATAAAATCAAAATAAGTAACAGGATATCAAATGGTAATGCAGCACGACCGTTTCAAGCGACTCAATTTAATTGAACAATGCAATTATTACATCAATTTAAATGCAGTGTTGTCTTCAGCAGCACAAATATATTCATGTAATAATTGCATTGTTCAATTAAATGGAGTCGTTTGAAACAGTCGTGCTGCATTACTACTTGATATCCTGTTACTTATTTTGATATATATATATATATATATATATATATATATATATATATATATATATATATATATATATGTTAAAAGCACGAAATAGGGGGTAGTAAAACAATCGACAGCTGAGGAAGTGCTATTCTTCCTTTGATGTTTTATCCTGTACTTACCACTGTGTGTTTACGTATTTTTCACTCGTTGGTGATGTCCTGTACTTTGTTCATTTTTTATGTATTTTTTATTTGTTGATAATCGAACGCCGCGCAGCCTTGTTCACAATAAGTTCTTATATATATATGTATATATATATATATATATATATAT
>NC_142928.1:165893937-165898937 GCF_046866305.1 Octopus bimaculoides
TTTATAATATTTGATATAAATTCAAGCAAGCACACATGCACACACAACGTGAAGAGAGAGATAAATAAGAGAGGAGGTGATAGAGTGGAAGATAAACAGATGAACAGAGAGACAGTTGGATTAAGAGAAAGAGAGATAGAGAAAGAAAAACAGGGAGAAGGTGAAAAATAGAGAGAGAGGAGGAATCATTGGCCTCAGTGTTTCACTGATAAAATGCTTGTCATCCCTGAAACTATGAAAGGCAAACTTGTCCTCAGCAACATTTGAAAAGCCGGAACAAATAACGCAATGAACTTATATACACTGATAAGGCGGCGAGCTGTCAGATTCGTTAGCGTGCTGGACGAAATGCTTAGAAGTATTTCTACCGTCGCTGCGTTCTGAGTTCAAATTCCGCCGAGGTCGACTTTGCCTTTCATCCTTTCGGAATCAAATAAAATAAGTACCAGTGAAACACTGGGTCGATGTATTGGACTAGCCCTCTCCCCCAAAATTTCAAGCTTTCTACCTTTAGTAGAAAGGATTTATAGACACTGGTACAACACCGATTTTCCAGACAATGGTGGTCTCTTGAACCTCTTATAATCCACACTAATTTACATAGTATACACATACCCGTATTTCATTTAATTATGTAAGTAAATTTAATATTTACTTACTCCAAGGAGACGAGTTGTCACATTCGTTAGCACGCTGGGCAAAATGCTTAAAGGCATTTCGTCCGACTTTACGTTCAGAGTTCAAATTCTGCCGAGGTAGACATCGCCTTTTATCCTTTTAGGGGTCGATAAATTAAGTACCAGTTGAGCATTGCGTTCAATGTAATCGACTTACTCCCTCTCCCAGAAACTGCTGGCCTTGTTCCAAAATTTGAAACGAATATTTCTTTAATTTGAATGTGCTGACCAAGGTGACCACTTGTCTATGCATGTAGGATCTATCTATCTATCTATCTATCCATATATATATATATATATATATATATATTCGAATGTTCAATTCTTTAACATACGATTAAACTCCAACACGCACACGTTTACATACACATATGTATGTATGTATGTATCTATCTATGTCTATGTGAGTGCGTGTGCCTGTGCATGTGTAACAGAGAAGGAGATACAGAAGGAAGAGAGAGTAATTGGAAGCGTGAGGCATGACATGAAGAATAAAAAACTGATGGGCGAATAAGACCTAATAAAGTTAGTAATATCTGTCTTAAAGAGAAATGAGTAACAAACCAGAGGCTCACCAATTCCGTTGTATTATACACACACTCGCACACACGCATGCAAACACACATATACAAAAACACACACACATATATATACACATAAATATACATACATACATACATGCATTCATATATATATATATACAGAGAGAGAGAGAGAGAGAGAGAGATACATATATATACGTATAAGGTTTCTTTATGTGCATGGTAGTTATTAGTCTGTGAAAATACATTATTGTATCAAAAACATAGGTGAGAAGGAAAATGAAAAAAATACCTCACGTGAACCTTCGGCATACTAAATACCTATGCAGTAGAGTCTCAGGTGCATAACTGAGAAAAAGCTAAAAAAAAAAAAAAAAAAGATCAAATGATATTATTATTAAGGAAGCAATTATTAGACAAAAACTCCATGCTGTGGGTATTTAAAATCCAATCTAAAACAACAAGCAAAATATATTAGTTAGATCAGTAGATCTGATATTTTTCGACGACATAGATTATACAGATTGGAATGGATATGTCATTTTAAGTCAACTGGAGAAAATTTCAGAAACAGACAAATTTCAGTCTCATTAGTTCTCATCGGTAAATCATCCTCATTAGTTTGTGAAACGAAGAGTAATCAATACATACGTGCATTCATAACATATATTCATGTACACCTACCTACCTATTTACCTATCTATCTACCTACCTACCTACCTACCTACCTACCTACCTACCTACCCACCCATATCCACCTACCTACCTACCTACCTACCTACCTACCTACCTACCTACCTACCTACTCACCTACCTACCTCCCTACCTATACTACTCATCTACCTACCTACCTACCTACCTACACTACTCACCTTCCTATCATTGTCAAGGACTCTATCACTGTATCTTAATACTTCTGTGTTAACTAATTTTTAACACCACAAAGGCTACACAAAGCCTTGCACTTTACTTTTGAAAATCAGTTTCAAAAAAATGTGAAACCGGTCAAGTCAATAAAACATCTTTAAAAGACCTGTGCATTATCAAATCCTCTTCCCTATATATATGTATGTATATATGTATGTCAGAGGTGAGTCATCAGCGTCACTCGGGATCATCACAGATTTCGCATAAGACCCATGTATAAAAGAAGGTAAGAGACGTAATGCTTACCGCAGACTTATATGTGCACGGATAATTTAACAATAAAGCAGAAATATAGTTTTAATGACTTTCTCCATTTCTAAGTTAAGATTAAAAATAAACCAACCCTGCAAACACAACTGAAATCTACACACAGACGCACAGAATAACAGTAGTCAAATAGTCAACAGACAGCGGAGTGCACAGCAAACATCAGCGATCTGACTGTCGTCTGTATTCTTGACAAGAGATGCCAGTTAGTCTTTTACACCTACCAGGCTCGTCCGTATTAGCCCGAGTTGCTGGATAATTTTTCGTTCCTTTAAGAATATTATAGGACGGAAACTTTTCATAGAACAGAATTTAAATCCTGATCTCTATAGAAACCTATTATTTCAAGAAAACTTTGAATTTGAATTACTTTTAATTTTTACGATTATGGCTAACGACTCGGGCAGTAACTTATGAGCCTGAGTCAGGTGCGTGTGAGCGATGTAGAGAGAACGTCTGTTACGAATGATATTTTTTGACACAGGATACCTCTAAGACGACCTCCAGACGCTGAACGAAAATTAATGAACCGTGACCAGGCTCAATAAAAGGAGCCCGAGGTATTGGCTGCAATTACATATTTGAAGTCTGTGTTGGCACAAATTAAATCAGCAAATACAAGTTTACTTTACTAAATTTATACTCGGGCTAAGCCCGAACAGCCCGAGTGCCAAAGTCGCTACTGATGTATGTATGTATGTATGTATGTATGTATGTATGTATGTATGTATGTATGTATGCATGTATGTATGGGAGAGCAGTGCATACCATCAAAGTGTCACTAGAGTAAAATATACGAAGCTCTATATACCCATCATGACTACCCGCCTGATAAGGGTACACTAGGCACATACATCACAACTATATGTGCGTGACATGGTGATCTCATATCATGATAAACAGCACACGACCTTGCAGGTGGGGCCTAGTTAGAATTTTATTCAGGCTGAGTAGCCCATCCGCTCAAATGGTCCTTGAATAAGGGTTGTTTAAGGACGTTGAATGAAACACCCATGTTTCCAGAGGTGAATTATTCAAACTTCAAAGAATTCCTCTCAATACATGGCTATGATGCTCCTCCACTACTTCTGCTCGTGATCAGAGATACACATACCGTCAGACACCAAGGGACATGCTCAACTGGTTATGGTAAAAAAAAAACTGACTGGCAAATCTGTGGTATTGAGCAGAATATTTGTTGTAGCCTATCTTTTATACCAAGAAAAAACAATGTACATGATAACACTTCCAGTCAGTTAAGATCAGAAGCCATGTATGTATGTATGTATGTATGTATGTATGTATGTATGCAGATGCTATATGGAGAACTTGTGAATGGAAGGAGACTCCGGCAGAAACCAAGGCTGCGATTTAAGTACTGTGTCAAGTCCTCATTAAAGGCATGTGATATGCAGGACACTGACTGAGAGAACAATGCATGTCATCGCCACAGATGGAGGAAACAGGTTAAGGAGGGGATCGACACTTTTGAGAGAGCACATATCCAACATGAAGAACTTAAGCGAGCTGCGCGAAAGCGCACGGCTCGTATACTGAATGGGGAAAGCTTGGTCTGCAATGTTTGCAGTCGTATATGCTTGTCAAGAGCAGGGCTCATTTGCCACCAACTGAGCCGCAAATGCAAAATATAAGTTAGTCCTAGAACGCACAATGTTCCTGAAGGTCGGCAATGGTCTTCTTTGGTCACGAGTGGACGGCCATCATCACGTATGTATGTATGTATGTATGTATGTATGTATGTATGTATGTATGTACATACGTATGTATATATGTATGTACACAGATACTTATATAATACATATATTCGTGCATACATACAAACATGCGTGTGTGTGTGTGTGTGTGTGTGTGTGTGTGTGTGTGTGTGTGTGTGTATGCTTATGTGGAATATAGTAATGCTGATTATAAATTATGTTTGTTGGTTATATCAGTTAAAATAATCAACTCCACACCAATGCACTATTCTTTGGCGCTAAGTAACAATAACAACCACCATTCATCTGCTATATGTGCATTTAATCTAAAGTATGTGTGTGTGCTTGTGTGTGGTTCCGAATCTGTATGTGTTGCTTGTGTACATGTGTGGGTAAGAGCGTATATGCATATCTGTGTAATGACACAAACGTATTCATGCGTAAGCGTAACAATTACCTGAGGTCTCAAACTGTACTCTGTAACCTGTAAGCACGGTTGAACGATTAAGAAATTCACTTTGCAATCATTATATTTCGGATTTGATCTTCCTGTGTGGTAACTATTGCCAGTATCGTTTATTGTAAGTTGGGGGGTCGATACAAACTAATTGAGTGCAACTGGGGAATTGAGTAGAGGGAAATAATATGGGAGCCAGTCTGATGTAATGAAACATAATTTCAAAAGGCTCAGTTATTTATACTGTGTCACGTCACACAGGTTTCCGCCTGAGGATTACATTAATCCTACAAGTGTCTTTAGAATATTAAGCCAGTAAGATAATAATTCAATGACACTAATTCAAATGATTAAACAGTAGCAATATTCATTGTAAAACTCGATGGAAGAGTCACTAACATTGTAATTGTCCGAT
>NC_142928.1:165908937-165936437 GCF_046866305.1 Octopus bimaculoides
GGGCAATTGTCTCCTACTATAACCTTGTGAGTAGTTTTCGTTGATGGAACTGAAAGAAGCCCATCTGATATATATATATATATATATATATATATATATGTATGTATGTATGCATTTGCGTGTCTGTGTTTGCCCTCCTACCATCACTTAACAACCGATGTTGGTGTGTTTATGTCCACGTAACTTAGCGGTTCGGCGAAAGATTCTGATAGAATAAGTACTAGGCTTACAGAGAATAAGCCCTGGGGTCGATTTGCTCGACTAAAGGCAGTGCTCCAGCATGACCGCATTCAGATGACTGAAACAGTTAAAAGAATAAACGAATACGTACATACACATATACCTATATATATATATATATATACATATACATATATATATATATATATATATATATATATAAATGAATAAATATATGTATATATATATATATATATATATATATATGTATGTATGTATAAATACATATATAGATATACATAAACACATACAGACGTACATAAATACACACATACACACGTATATATTGCACTCATTTAAAGAAATATACATTTATTATATTATATGGATATAAGTATTTATCTGTGTTTGTGCTACATAACAGCTGTATTTCGAAAAAACTACAGGATATATACATTTTATGAATACATCGCCATATAAATTTGAGCTTTCCAGCTGTTTGATGAACGAAACTTACCTATACTTTGAATTATATATATATACAGTCGTTGACTGAATATTCCTAAGATATATTTAACCATTAGGTAAACATCAATTGGAATGTATGTGACAGACACACTGTATGACAAAAATGGCGTTTCTTTTTTGAAATTATAGTTACTGTCACTAAGGCGGCCCCGTAGTGATCCTGTTCCTTTAGAGGTTTTGGGTTGAGACCAGAGTATGGGACGACTTGAGTTCGTTGTAAATCATCTCATGACTGTCAAGCAAACCTTACTCATATGCCGCTTTACTTGCACACATGCCCACACATAGACATACAGGTAAAAATACATACATACGTACGTACACACATATATACATGCATAAATATATACGTACATGCATACATTCATACATACATACATATATACACACATTCATACACATATATGTATATGCGTGTGTGTGTGTGTGTGCGTGCGTGTATGTATATATATATGTATATATATATATATAAAGAGAGAGAGAGAGAGTGAGAGAGAGAGAGAGTGAGAGAGAGAGAGAGTGAGAGAGAGAGAGAGCGAGAGAGAGACCAAATTATACGTACGCCGCTATATATTTTTTTTATATATAAAAAATACAAAAATGGTACAAGAACGCAAAACATCCAGACAATCAGGTGATATAAAAAAAGGGACAACAAAACATCCAGACAGACGATAGAAAGAAAACAAAGACTGTATCCATTATTCATTTTTGCAACAAGGATAAACGCTAAAAGCAGCATCGTATTGCCAAGAAATTGATTGTATGCATGAGAATTTGAAGAAGCAACCCACACTAATGAATAGAGATGGTCCAGTTTTGCTCCACGACAATGTACGTCCTCACTCCTCTCAAGCTACGGTCCAAAAGTTGCAAAGCTTGAATTGTGAGATTTTGCAACATCTTCCCTATTCCCCTGATATCTCTCCTACTGATTATCATTTATTTAAGCATTTTGAGATTTTCATACGCAGTAAAAAATTAGTGAAGAGGTAATTGAAACGTTCGAATAGTTTATCACAGCAAAAGATGGAATTCTTTTTAAAGGTGGAATATATGACTTCAAGAAATGTTGGGTAAAGGTCATAAATGACCATGGATCATACTTTGACTAAATAAATCAACTCTCTAACACTTTTGAAACATTTTACCGTTACCTTTCAAATACAACATTTCATGTGTGACAACCTAATATATATATATATATATATATATATATATATATATATATATATATATATATATATATAACAATATATGAGTATATGCATATATATGTACATGTATGTACATACCTTCATCTACATGTACATATAGATACATAACTGGGTACATGACGTGGCAAAAGAATATGGACAAAATGATAAACAAGGTACAACAAACAAGCAGGCCACATAGAAACATCTCCTTCATCAGCTGCCACCAAATTAACACCGGATGTATGTATGTATGTATGTATGTATGTATGTATGTACGTATGTAGTTAATTCAGATTCGGGATAAAACCTGGTTGTATGTTATGCAAAGCTTGTCCAAATTATTGGTTACCTGATGTCATCATACAGTGAAAATGTTCTTGCTATTGGACATACACCAGGAATTCCATAGTATCCGTTGAATTTATATAAGTAGACAAATGATAGAAAATAGAATGAACAATATTCTTTATTTTAAAATCATGACAATTGTTTCGGCACATTTTTTACACTCGTAGAGCATTCGTAAGATTTTGTGTAGTCATTATGACACATCTAAGGTCTAAAATTAGCCTCCTCAGGTGATTGTTTAAATAAATAAGTCGTTCGTAAGATCCTACTGTCACTTCACTCTGTGTGAGAATGGATACGTAAAGCAGTGTGTTATTTTTAGCAGTTTACAGACAAAGCGAAAACCATAAATACAGTGATAGACAAAATACAATTATAATCAAAATATAAAATACAGACTTAAAGAAATAGATAAAAAAATGTGGGTGTTAAGTCAACTACAAATTACAATTCTATCTTCATGGTCAAATTATAAGAAAGAAAGTGCGAAAGAGAATAAAGAATAAAATTAAGCTTTTATTTCTGTATCATTGTTACATCTACTTACAAATCTGTTTTAAGACATCGAAAGTTAACTGTGGAAAAGTACCTATTAATATTAACTGCGGATTGGCAAAATCATTTGTTACAGTTATTTTTCCATGTTTTCAGTAGTTTCTTCTGATCTCACCGAAGTTATTTCTGTTTTAATCGCTTTGGTCTCGATTACTATCGGACGAGTCAAATTCTGTAACCGTTTCCTCATCTCTGACGGAATCAGCTTCGTTAGACGGGCCTAGAAAGGAGCATTCACAAACACAGCCCCTTCAGTCCTTTCGCCATCACTCTCTAGCTTCTCTCACAGAGAAACTTAATAATATAAGCAACATCGCGAACATCACAGCTCATTTAAATTACAGCCCATTGTTCCGAACCCATCAACCAACTCTTCGTTGGCTTGCTCTATTACTGTTGTTGTAAGGCAGCGTGCTTATAGAATCGTTGGCACGCCGTGGAAAAATGCTTAGCTTAGCAGCATTACCTCCGTCCGTACGTTCCGAGTTCAAGTTCCGCCGAGGTCGACTTTACCTTTCATACTTTCAGGTCGGTGAAATAAGTACCAGTTGAGCACTGGAGTCGATATAATCGACAGGCTCTTATCCGGCTAAATTTCAGGTCTTGTGCCTATGATAGAAAGGATTATTACTACTGTTGTTATTGTCAGGTCTGACTGAGAAGACATAGGTTCAAAGACGTTCTAGGCACAGATACCCCTGCTTCGTTCTTTTTTTTTCTCAGACACACTGTATCTAAGATTACGTTAACTAACGTGTATACGTACGGTGATTTTAAGACTGTCGAGTGTAAATACGATTTGAAAGGTTTCTTCTTCTACGAAAAGAGGTTGGTAGCATCTCAAATGACTTGTTACCTTATCAGGAGAAAAGGAAGCTGTAGGTTGATCCCTACAGTTCTTTTCAGAACACAATGTTGTCGATTTCGGCAAGCTTGGAAAAGAATCGACTGTAATACTTTGACTGATAATTTATTTATCGATCAGAACACTGGAAAGCTAATTTGAGCCTGGTGTAATTTGTATTTAGGTTGTAATGATGTGAAGCATATACCAAAGGCCTTCTACCCGACGCTGTAACGAATCCGCCAATTTGCTGCCTGGATAAGAACTGGAACATAAATGTTATCAGTGCGTGAATTCTTACACACTTTTAGTGTGTCCACTTTAATTAACAGGTACAATTAGCGAGCGTAAATTTCTGCACATTCATTCCTGCGCCTAGAGACATCTGCGAACTCTCTAATACGCCATTGCTCCACCCTTGGATAGTATTCTTCAATGAATCTGATACTTAAAAAAGAATTTTCTTTTTCGGAGTACGTATGTGATTCGGAGCATATTAAATTGCTATTTCTTGCAAATCGAGCGACAACTAAGAAGCTACTTCGTTGCTTGCTTGTTTGCGCGCGTGTGTAAACTCTTTAAACTTCCTGCACTCCGTTGGAGGTGTCAGCTATGTCAAAACAAATTTCAGCTTTCGACGCGTTTTCGCCGAGATGAAACAACTATTCCTGTGAATGTTGTGACTACCAAACATCGCTTTTGAATCGACTGAGAAACACTGCCCTCGAGCGTCGTTGCACCGAACACTGCAAATGTATGAATGTGTCTGCTTGTATGCAGGTAAGGGAACTTGTACATACATACATAGATACACACACACACACAAATATATATATATATATATATATATATATATATATATATATATATATATATATATATATATATATATATATATATATGTATATGTATATATATATATATATATATATATATGTACATATGTGCAGGTTAGTGAACCTCTATGTATGTACGCACGTATTGCTGTGTTTGCACATACATACATACACGCACATGTGTTAGTGGGTAAAATGTGTGTGTGTGTGTGTGTGTGCAAGTGTGTGCGTGTGTATGTTTCTGTGCATGTTGTGCACCGAAGGTAGGGGCATGGGATGTAGCAGGATAAGAGAGGTAAGTTGCAACAAGTTAGTGCACCAGGTTGACCTATTATTGCAGTCTTAGCCGATTCCGTTGCAGAAGCAAAACTTTTGTTTTTTTCTTTTCTTCATACACAAAACATATTCAAAACGCATAAATATATGCTCACAGACACAAACACGCGCACACGTACATACATATGCATACACAGATGCATTCAGTGCTATATATATAATTATATATATATATAATACACGGTATATATACTAATCCAAATACTATATTTTTCATGTCACTTTAAATTACAATAATTATAATCTATTTATGTATAACGTTTGGAAATGTGTACTGGTCGAGTTTACTTTCCAGTCCATACCAAATTTTCTCTCTAAGTGGAACTTGAAGAAGTTAATGAGGGATTGTCTGCAGAAGAAAGTGTTAGTTTTCAGCATTTGTAATCTCGTCTAACACATAATCTCTTGTTGGCTGAGCACTCCACAGACACGTGTACCCTTAACGTAATTCTCGGGGATATTCAGCGTGACAAGGCTGACCCTTTGAATTACAGGCACAACAGAAACAGGAAGTAAGAGAAAGTTGTGGTGGAAGAGTACAGCAGGGTTCACCACCATCCCCTGCCGGAGCCTCGTGGAGCTTTAGGTGTTTTCGCTCAATAAACACTCACAACGCCCGGTCTGGGAATCGAAACATAATCTCTTACACAATGCCTATTAGACAGTAAAACTGCTGGCATCCTGGTCAAAGGAAGGCGGCGGAATAATCTACTCACCGAACTCGAATGATAGCCGGATCCGATTTATACGCGATACGACAACAGCTGTTTATTATAACTCCACAAAACGGTAATGCTAGGACACTGAACGAGTACGCGCTGAACTGTTTTGAGAAGCGCGCACGTCAGAGAGTTAAGGCTATCGTCGTTGTTGTGGTAGTAAAGTTTCTTCCGAACAAACTTTGTTTTCCAGTATCGACGCCAGGACAAAGATGTCTGGAAACTTTCCAAAATTACCCGGCTGAAAGTCTTCCAGATTTGGCTGTTCAAATGATATTTTGGTCGGGTGTTGCTCTGGCCCACCGGTCAACCAAAGTCTGGCATACCACTGTCCACGTTTCTCGATAGGTAGAAGAAAGCGAATGACTGACATTGTGCCAAAAGTGCGGTTACCATAGCCTGGTCAGTATTATTGCTAGAAACAGACTGAGGTCATGTTTGAAGTGAGGAGGGGCGTTTTATGAAGTGTTAGTCATTTTTTGAGAAATGTCTTTTGGATATGACTTCTTTGAAATAAAACCTCAAATTTATAAATCTGTCAGTGAGTGGTTGGTGAATGCTGCATTCATTAGTAAACAGAAATACATACATGCATACATGCATACACAGGTGCACGCGTGGCTGCGTGGTAAGATGCTTGCTTCCCAACCACATGGTTCCGGGTTCAGTTCCAATGCGTGGCACCTTGGGCAAGTTTTTTTTTACTATAGCTTCGGGCCGACCAAAGCTTTATGAGTGAATTTGGTAGACGGAAACTGAAAGAAGCCTGCCATATATACGTATGTACTTATGTGTGTGTGTCTTTATGTCCGTGTTTGTCACCCTTTATCGCTTCATAACTTGAAAATACCCTCTTTCCAGAATTGAGGTGGTTTCATGGTAAATAAATCGAAAGATAAGCTACTATAAATCGGCATGAACTTTCCGGACAACACATCATCATCATCATCATCGTTTAACGTCCGCTTTCCATGCTAGCATGGGTTGGACGATTTGACTGAGGACTGGTGAAACCGGATGGCAACACCAGGCTCCAATCTAAATTTGGCAGAGTTTCTACAGCTGGATGCCCTTCCTAACTCCAACCAATCATTTATTTATTTTGTTCAAAACGGTTTGATTCATCCGTATCCAACTTAAAGTTTCGTAGGCTCGTCACAGTTATATAGCCCAGCGGTTGAATGGGAGAGATGTAGGATGTAACACTTAGCGGTATTTAGTCCGTCTTTACGTTCTGATTTCAAATTCCACAGCGGTCGACTTCACCATTTATCCTTTCGGGGTCGATAAAATAAGTATCGATATAATCGGCCCCCCCCCCTCAAAAATTACTGCCCTGTCCCTAATTTTGAAACTATTAATATTAAGGCGGCCGCTTAGCACAATCGTTAGCACGGCGGAAAAAAATGCTTAGCGGCATTTCGTCCGGCTTTACGTTTTGAGTTCAATTTCCGCTGATGTCACTTTTCCCTTTTATCCTTTTGAGGTCAATAAAATAATCACCAGTCGAGAGCACTAAGGTCGATATAATCGACTATCTTCCTCCCCATACATTTAAGGCCGTGTACGTGTAGTAGAACTGTTGTTGCTGTTGTTGTTGATGATGCTGTTGCTTTATATTTCCAGGTCAGCTTCTGATCGAAACGATCTATGATCGAAGAGGTTCCGTTCTAGCCGTGACAACCCTTAATTTTTTATTTTTTAACAGAGCATCGTACATCTGGTCTGATTTGATTTAAAGAAAATAGCGTATGGTTTCTTAGCTGTAGCACTATCAAACAGGAGTTCTCAAGCTGGTCAACTGTTTGACTTTAATATTCTTTTAGCAAACTGAGCTGTGATCAAAAGAATTCCAACCATGACCATTCCGTTTTCATGAAAGTATGTTTAGAACTACTTTTTCCAATGTATCTTCTCTCTTGTCAACGCAGAGGTTGTGTTTTGAGGAAGAATCCGAGTCCATTTTCAACCGGTCGAACCAGATAATAGAGACAGATTTGTTACACCGAATTGTTTTTGTTGTTACAATGTTGCCTCAAAACATTCCTTTCTGAATATACCTAGTATCAAAAGGCAATCCAATTGTCGCAGTCTGGTTTCTTAATATGGAATGTCTACAGTATGCAATATTTTTGCTCGTTTTCTTTTATCTCTTTATTAGACTGCGGCCATGCTGAGGCACAGACTTGAAGGATGTGGTCGCATCAATAAACCGCCTCCAATACTTCTTATTTAAAGTCTCCTACTTATTCTATCGATTTATTTCGGGGAACTGCAAAGTTACTGGGGACGCAAATAAACCAACACCAGTTGTCAAGCGGAGTGGTGGATTAACACAAGTACAAAGACGCACACATGCATATAAATGCACAGTTTCCAGCCACCAAAATTCAGTTATAAGCTATATAGAAGAAGACATTTGCCCAAAAAGACATTCGCGCAGTGAGACTGACTCCGAAACCACGTGACCGAAAAGGCAAGCAAACTTCTTAAATACGCAGCCATGTCTGCAGCCATACGTCGTATATATTTATTTTTAAAGACATTATGAAATGATTTGGCAGAAATTTGACTGCTACATCGTGCATGTAGGGCAAGTGCATAGAAACTCATTCGATAACATGACCTTCCTCATTGGCTCCACACCATTACATTATATACGATTCACCAGCGTCCATTTAACAAGGAAGATTGCATTTCAGTTTAAATTTACTTCGGCATTAATTTATACCACTGAATGTGACGACGTGCTATATATCATTTTACACGGGTGTTTAAATACAAATAATAGTATTGCTAACATACCTACCGCAGAGTTAACATGCATATTATATACATATGTTAAAATGCATACATACTACACACACACATACATACATACATACATACATACATACATACATACATACATACATGCGTATGTAAACTTATATACATGTATACACACTCACGTCTAAGTAGATATAATCTATATCAAATACATAATAAACGTACATATATTCATGCAGTGTATAAATACGTATATATATCATATATATATATATACATGTATATATATATATACGTACACAAACTTACATATACAGTGTGTTATCATTAACATGCAACTTCTAGTATTTCTATATCACACATTTCTCTTTCTTTCTGTGTGTGTGTGTATATACATATATGTATGTATGTATGTATGTATGTATGCATGTATGTATGCATGTATGTATGCATGTATGTATGTATATGTGGCAAAAAGATATAATAGCAGTGGCGTGTCCATTGCATGGTCGACATTGGACAAAGTTAATCCATACACTAATACGTCTAAAGCAGTATCAATTATTCAATTACGCTCATTTGATAAATCTCTCATCATAAAGAACGTGCATCAGTAATGAAAAAGAAAGACAGAACTAACGTCGACTTGCAAGTACAGAATGAAATATTTGCATTCACTTTCGGAGCAACTGACAGAAAACGTCTGAGATCATGTGAAAGACTGCTCTGTTATCTTTTCCTCAACGACGATGAAAAACGCTACTTTTACATTTCGGGATACCGGCGAGAAACGGCGGGATGAAGGTGGCTGCAAACCTTGTTAGACTAAACTCTAGCATGGCTGCAGTCTTATGACTGAAATAAGATAAAAGATATCTTAACCTCTTAGGCGTTAAGTTCCACACCAATGGATCTAAGACGTTTGCTTCCCAAACCAGTGGTTCCTTGGTAATGCGTAGTGGGGTCGAACCAAGTGCCATATGATTGAAAAGCGAATCTCTTAATCCCTCGGCCTTGCCTTCATCATACATACGCGCGCGCACATACACGAATACACACACCCATACTCATATACAGATGTACACTCATATACATACACACGCCACATCCACTTATATCAGGTCGCTCACGAGTGCTACTCGTAGCATGTTACTCGTAACAATCTGTTGCATGGTTAAGTCGTCAGCAACTAAACCAGCTCCCTAATTATGGTTGCTTAGTGGGAAGGGTTGTTAAAAACTCAGCAGGACAAACGACTATACTTGTCAAAATGATAGATGAATTCAATGTAGGATCAACGAGAATCTAGCTATAGCGTGGGGATTTAGAAATTCTGCGTTAGTATCCGGCGTGTTGCAAACACGGTGTAAGGCATTCTTGTTAAGTTATATATCTTTAGGAGAAGGTACAACGTTTCCACAGTCATATCGGCAGTATAACCGGTAGACATACGGGTGGCGTGGGCTGAGCAGCTTTGGAAACTGGCCACTAGGTGGACAACTCCAAGCATAAAACATCACTTCCCGTGAAGGGACGCGCTAAGGGTATGTACTCGATCGTCGAACCGGAAGAAAACTCGGAGCAAACCGATTCTATTTATTCCAAACAATGACTGAAAACGTAATTTTGAATTATATTCTCAATATAATATCGTTCCTAAAGATTGCATCATGCGTCATAAGTCGACAGTGGTGACATATTAGAAAAGCTGCTAATGATGATCCATTTTCATTTTGCGTCGGTTATTAGGCATAAGCATTACACCGGCAGCCCTATCCTTTTAGTCCGTCAGGTATTTCGCTATTTCCTGTTTCAGGATTATGAAAACAATGAATGCATGTGTGGCTGTATAGTTAAGAAATTTGCTTCGCAGTCACACGATTTCGTGTTCAACTAAGTGACTTTCACAACAGTCTCGGATCTACGCTAGGATTATGAATGAAACTGAGTAGATAGAATCTATGCAGAATGCCATTCAGATGAATTATTCCTGCACTTCAATCATACGGCCTTGTCACATACTGAGTCCCGACGATTCTTCAGAAGACTACATTGATTATAGCAAGATATACAGGAGGACTGTTTCAGCCAGTATATCAGCACGAGACCCGAATTTTAAGAAGGGTTTCACGACTATCTTCAGAATCTTTCCTTTAAAATATCCAACAATCTCATTGTATTTTGAGAAGAATCTCGCCTCCAGGGTACCGACACGAGTCTTCTTACGCTCAGCCAAATTTTTCTCGGAGGTCCAATGCGGTATATACGTGTCTGTGGATCACTCTGCAATTTACATGCAAATTCAAGAAGCATGTAATTCTCATCGCCGAAACCAATGAGAAGCGATTCTCAATATGTTAATGTATGTCAGTATTCAGTTTTATTTCAAGATTTCTTGCCAATAGAGAAAGAACCGGTTTCTAACTTAGATCCAAGGCTCCTTCATTGGAATTTCAACATCAACAACTGGGTATTTTTGTATGTATGTATGTATGTATGTATGTATGTATGTATGTATGTATGTATGTATGAATGTATGTATGTATGTATGTATGTATGTATATGTGCGATATTTAGAGTCAGATTTACATGTTTTCTTTTTTGTATTTTATGTGCAGATTTATAAGTTTTGTTTTATGTATTCTCATGTATATAGTCGCATGCCTAGACATATTCGTATATACTTAAATGATAAACTTCTGGAAAGTTCTACAGATTTTTACAGTTCAAGTGATGGCTTGGATTTCTAGTCTTCGAATCGGCTTTCTCTTTCCAGGTTTTCAGAAGCCTAATTCCTCAAGATTGTTATTTAGGCAGTGTGTTACATAACCCAGTGCCCACATAATTACATGTATAAGCCTGAACTTTTAATACGAGTAATGTAACTGAAGATTTCTTAATAGTTCAGCGTAGGTATTTTGTTTTTCGCTGATCTTTAGCTTTATGTTAACATCCGCTGGGCAGCTGATTTCTACAACTCAACACAGTTTCTCTTCTCTATCCTAAATTACTATGTCAGGTATTTTAAGTTTACATTTTACCGAAGTTTTCACTGGGACCTTCCACCAGTAATCCTTATTATTATGAGTGGCTATGGACGCTATCATACAGTGGGTTCTATCTTATTTTGATAATACTGGAAGTTTCTTTCTTGTGTATGTTTCTTCAGGTAGCAAAGATAGGTACATGTATACATAAATACCTTCAGCTTCTATATCTAAATTACAAATTCACATTTACACCAATAATAATTGGTGCACTTAGTTTACCTTAGTAAATGCATGAGTGACAATCTGGAAAAAGCTCAAGTTCTCAGGAAAAGAAATAAACCAGTTAACACATTACGAATACAATCTGTAAGCGGAACGGTAAAAATATTCAAAACTTTTCTCAAGTTTAAAATGTGGCATTATTTTTGTTATCTACATTCCAACGATGGAGTTTGGTATTATAAACCAACTCTTTCCTTGCAGGAAGATATGAACTAATTAAAAATAGAAGAAACCATACGTACTTGCATACATATAAGACAAATAGAAAAAGAGAAATTGACAATAAGCAAGTAAGTTAATAAATTAGTCGGGAAACGAGTGAAAAGAAAGAAAAAGCGTACGACTGATGTAATGATTTTAAGAAATCAACGAATACAGCGTTAGACGGAGAACAATAAACATGTCATAACAAGCTTTGTGGCTCCTAATACACTCGTACCCACACACAACGCACGCATACGCACACGCGCGTGCACACATACGCACACGCGCGTGCACACATACGCACACGCGCGTGCACACATACGCGCACATATCGTACAAGCAAAACAACAGTATGGCGTCTTCATCGGGAGAAATATCGTCTGGAAGGAGCAGGGATTATATTTTATCCCTTTTATTTCTATTTTTGTTGTGTCTTTAGTAACGACAAAAGGAAGTTTCGGTGGTCGTCTGATTTTGCAAGAGGATGAAAGATGGCGGACGCGTGTCTGGCAATAGACGCTCTTGGCTATCTTGGATTAATTATTGTTGTTCAGGCAGAAAGCGTTTGATTGGATTAGAATTTTTCCTTTTGATTTTGATTATATTGTTCATACAAACATGCATACACACAGAAACACACACACGCACACACGTACATACATACATACATACATACATACATACATACATACATACATACATATATATATATATATATATATATTCCGCTTAAATTAAAAGACATCTTTATTTTCTCACCAGTATAGGATATCATATGAAAGATAGAAGAGCAAAAGTATATATAACAACATCAAAAATCTTCAGAAATGGAAACTCATTATCGTCATTTTTGCCGGCGGAAACAAGTTTTTATGGAATTATCGAATTAGACAATGAAACAGGGCCTTCAAAGCCTACATAGATAATATGATGTTGTTTTTACAGCATAGAATAATTACTTATTCACATTATAATAGCTGCACAAATTTCCAGGAACGAATATCGTCATTTTATCTGAACCTAGTATTTTTTGTTAGTGATTTTATCGATTTCGGAAGAGTAAAAAGCAAAAATCGATCTATCTGGTCAACTTTAGCTTCGGAAATCATTTCTTAAAATTTAAGATATTGTCAAGCGCTCGGAGTCCTTTCTTTAATGGCTAGCACTGCGGCTGGTAGAGAACTAGTGCCAGGCATGAGCTATGCTGTTGTGGAATTACTCTAGACGTCGACTGAACAATTTTCTGTGTTCCAACATCTCTAATGTCCAATTGAAAAATCGCATATATTTTCATTTATGCTCATTACGCTACATTTAATTAAGTGGACCTTATTCCACGTCATTTTTGATGGCACAAAAAGGCGACGAGCTGGCAGAATCGTTAGCACTTCGGACGAAATACTTAGCAGTATTTCGACAGTCTTCATGTTCTGAGTTCAAATTCCGCCGGTGCCGACTTTGCCTTTCATCCCTTCGGAGTCGATAAATTAGGTACCAGTGAAACACTGAGGTCGATGTAATCGACTAGTGCTCCCCGCTTGAAATTTTCAGGCCTTGTGCCTCTAGTAGAAAGGATTGTTGACGGCACAATAATGCACACACACACACAGAGGAGCAGGCGTAATTTTTGCTTAAGAAATACATTTCGCAATCACTTAGTTTGGGTTCAGTCATATTGCGTGCGCGCGCATTGTACGTGTACACACATAGATAAATACATGTTCATATGTACATGTAGCTGTTCCAGCAAAACATACTAAAGACCAAATACATACATTTTATATACGCACACATATCTAGTGCACACATATCTAGTGCACACATACACGCACACACATATTCACATACATACATACATGCATGCATATGTGTGTGTGTGTGTGTGTGCGTGTGCATGTGCATGTATGTATATATATGCATATACATAATAAGAAGATTATAATGAAGGGAAAAAAGGGGCATTATAGCAAACGGTTAATAAGGATATTGGTTGTGGTATTACGGCTGATTACCGAGCTGTTGACGCTTCAGCGAATGCTTCTACGGATAACAAGAGCAGATGATCAGTCTGGCCAGTGTTCCTTCTGATAACGGAAGTGGACAATGTGGGGGAATACGGCTCTTGTGCTGCTCTCAAAGAACATAAGGACTGGTCCAGTTGAACTACTCTCTTATTTATTGACTGATGCTTTCTAGTTTCTATAAACTTTGGCGAAGGTAGAATGTGTAATACCCGCCTCACCTTGAGTTTTGTGCTACCTTCCCTGTACAGGCTTGTACAGAAGACTCAAATGTACCACTCGCATAAAAGCGTCCCCCGGGCGGACCGCCTCACCATTAGCATTCCTTTCACTATCTATGCTACTGCACGTTGAACTTATTCCCGTTATATTTTATCTTTATTGAGACTCCTATCGACAGTGTATACCTATGATCAAAGGCGCTCCAATACTGAACTTCCAACGTCTTTTCACGACTTCATTTTATAATGTTTTTCCAAAATTTTCGAAGAAGGTGAATGTGTTTTATGAGGAAACCTAGCTACTGTTTCTTACACCTTAAACGACTATGTAAAGATTCCCTCACTGGGTTGCTCAGCTATCTCCAGTCCAATCCAGTTCTAATAGTGCAGATTGCGATCTTCCATTGACTATTTAGAGATCTCTAGGACTACATAATCCTATATGTGTGCTTTGTCTTAAGACGGTGTATTTATGACATGATGGATAATCTGGTTTTAATATGTAGCAGCTTAAGAGACCAAGTAAATATTTCTTCACTGGCTTGTTTCTACTGAACTTTAACAGCTCCATGGGAATTCCGACTGTGTGGCTGCCAATTGCTCTCGTTTGATACAAGCTGTTGTCGTATGGCTTTATTTATGTTGTCAAAAGAGAGCCACTGGCTGAGCTGATCCTTGTATGGCTTCCTGGAGCGAATCGATCTCATGATTTCCTCGTTGATCATATAATCTTGCCACCCGCATCTCGTTGTCAACCAACAGCCGGTAATGTTGGTGGAAACATTCGAGCAGTCTCATGATTATAATGGCTATTATTTCTATTGTTGCTGTTTATCTCCATCTCAGCTCTGCTTCAACAGACTTGATATACAGCGTCCGGTGCAATTTGTTAATCGCACTGCATTCATCTTCTGCGCCTCTACTGTTGCGGGCACCAGCTCCCGGGCACTAGAGAACGCGTCCTATTAAATGGTCTCCTTGATAAGTGTTTTGCCACACTTCGAACGGGAGAATATACCTTTTTCCGTTCGAAGTTACTGCGGTCGACAACAAAAGCATCTGTATGTGACTAGAATCCTGGAATCCTTTTAATATTCAATCTGGTGTAAAGAGGAATATGTCGCACACCGTAAAGACAAGAAAGCGAATGCAATCCGAATTCATGGGCCGCAGCTCCACAATGGCATTTATGTGGCTAACCCACAAAAAGGCTGAAGTAAAGGGCAACTCCGAGGTGTGTGTACTCGTCGATAAAGGGCGTTGATAGACAAATAGGGCACCACGTTGAGCTTAGTACCTCTGTTAACAATTGTGAGGCTGCACGAATTCAGGCGAGACGGTATTGACCGAGGGACGACTGTTGAAACTACAATTGATATTGCCAGGGTCTTGCTGATTAGTGCAATTTGGCACAAAATGAATCTGGAAACACAGGAATGTCTGTCTGATAAACACTTCTTTTAAGTGGAAACTTTTCGTAACAATATGGCGTATAAGTGTTATCCACTTCACACGTTTAAGTTAATCAAACTTGAAAACAACATATATCTTTAAATATCACATTTGTATGAGTTTACTATTTTTTCGTGGTAAAGAAAAACATTGCGAGCAAGGAAAACAGTATTGGCTGGCTATCTCGCTCTCACACTCATACAATCTCGTCATGGTGTTTAACAAAGACGAGAACAAACGAAAATATCGCTTTACAACACCCACGCCTACCAAACAGGTTCGAATGTCAGGTTTTCTACACTTAAAAGAATAAAAATAGCATTGAAATTTGATAGGATACTAGGTTTCCGTATTTTAAATCAACCTCACAAACATATATACACGAACACGCAAATACACACTTGCTCAGACAAATGTGTGCGTGCGTGTATGTATATATACATGTGAGCGTGTGTATGTATATATACATATCTATCTATCTATCTATCTATCTATCTATCTATCTATCTATCTATCTATCTATCTATCTATCTGTGTGTGTGTGTGAATATATATATATATATATATATATATATATATATATGTATATATATATATATGTGTGTGTGTGTGTGTGTGTGTGTGTGTGTATTTTTACAATATGGGTGTGGTTACACATTCTATATCACAGACTATACGTATATATATGTTACACACGTCTTGGCAGTTAACATAATACATGTCTCTTGCTCTTCGTGTTTGCGTGTATGGGCATATATATATATATATATATATATATATATATATATATATACACACACACATAACTGACACACATATGTATTTATTTATACATAACCCAGCACACAACACAATTTAACTTACATATACAAATACACACATCCAACAATACTATAATTGATAACACCCGTACACTCATTTCAAGTTAACGTTTTCGATCGCATACACGCAACTCACAACAACATATATTGACACAATCAAAAATCTCTCTCACACACACCCATCGCATGCACACATACACATACACATACATAGGCATACATATGCGCACACACGTATTCGTTCGAAGATCAGAGATGCGGAGTCCGGAATAACGATTAGTGAAGTTTCCCAGTTGGAATCAACTCTATTCTACTCTTAATTTAGCATTGAGCCTTATTTCGCAATCATTCCCCCCCTCTCTCTCCCTCTTAATATTTATGTATCTAACTAGCTATTTGCACACATACTCACGCATACACATTCACATACACATACAAACACATATATATATTTATATATAGATATATACGAGTAAGTGGATAAACGTATGAAAAGGATACTCAGCACGTATAGTTGGAGTTACATATATACTTTTCTACTCCAGGAACAAGGCCCGAAATTTTTGGAGAGGGGGGGGGCAGTCGATTAGATTGACCCAGTATGCAACTGGTATTTAATTTATCGACCCCCGAAAAGATGAAAGGCAAAGTCGACCTCGGCGGAATTTGAACTCAGAACGTAAAGACAGACGAAATACCGCTAAGCATTTCGCCCGGAGTGCCACCGTTTCTGCCAGTTCGCCGCCTTTGGAGTTACATATATTATTGTATGTGAAGGCGCCTGGCTTGGTGGTAAGGGTATTCGGCTCATGATCGTAAGGCTATGAGTTCAATTACCAGCGATGCATTGTGTCCTTGAGCAAGTCACTTTATCTCACGCTATTCCAGTACAGTCAGCTGGCAAAAATGAGTAGTATCTGTATTTCAAAAGGTCAGTCTTGTCACATTCTGCTGAATCTCTCTAAAAACTACGTTAAGGCAGCACATGTCTGTGGAGTGCTTAGCCACTTACTTGTACGTTAATTTCACGAGCAGGCTGTTTCCATTGATCGGATCAACTGGAACGCTCGTCATCATAACTGACGGGGTGCCAGTTATATAAAATCCTAGCTCATTTACGCTCAGTCTATCGAATTGAGTAAAGTGAAACTGAATGAACTTGGTTTCTGTGAAAATGAATTTTTTTTGATCTTTTAGTGTGGAGGTAAGGCGATGCCAATGACCAGCTACGAAACCTCTGAGCATAGAAGGAGAAAGGAAAGACGGTATCTTCAAACCAAAATTCTGGCTCGAATGCCTGCAACAGAGTGAACTTCTCTAAAGGCACCCAAAGTACCAAGTGTTTGTGTTAAACCACGCGACGACTTAAGTCTACCACTCAAGTAGAAAACATAGCGGAATTTGAACTCAGAATGTAGAACACCGAGAAAAATTTCGCAAAGAATTTTGTCCAACAGTTTTAGAGATCTGCCATAGGTAGGTACTTTTTTATCGACCTCATAGTGAGGAAAGAACATATTTGACCTCAACAGGTTTTGATCCTAGGGAGCATAGTTGCAAATAAAATTTACTCCGAAACCTTCTGGCCAGCGCTCTAACGTCTCTGCGAATTTGCCACTATGATGTCAGTCCGTGCATTTTTAGTATGTCTCTATACTTCAAAGATTCCCACTTCGCTAGACACTGTATCGTGGTGAGTCTGTCTAATTATTTCGTTGTTGCTTAGATTCAGGTCAAAGCTCATTGTGCTAGGTCATGGTCAAAGGCTTTCGGACGTGACATCCCGTCTTAGTTTTTTTTATATCTAAGAATATCTTGTATCTCAACCTTAAATTGAGCATTGCTGTCATCTTTGGACCGGTGCCTCTAGTGAGTGCCCCAATTTTCTTGATGGAATTCAGAATCGAATTGTTAACATGATGGGTCCGTCGATACGTGCCTTCATTCCGTCTTTTCCATAAGTATTTCCTTATTTATTGCTCTAATGAACTTTCTTGCCTAGTGCCTTCTGTCAAGACCTTTAAATATGCCACTAGCTTCTCTTTCCAGACATCGTTTTTCTCTTGAGCTTTCTGTTACTCATCAGTCCCTTCATTCTAATAGGTTCTGCCCTCAAACAATGGCTCCCTAGAACTCACTACCATCGACATTTTTTTAAACTTCTGGTATGTAACATTCATCCCTTAAACTGTCTGTCAATCGACTTTGTTTTTTGAATTGGTGAACCGTTTCTTTTCCTTTTTGTAGTCTCTTACGCTGCGGTGGCCACAAGCCTTGTCTGAGATAAAGCCGCATAAAAAAAAAAAAAAATCAAAAACATCTAGGATTACATTGCTTATTCTATGCGTCACTTTTCCTTTTTTAAGAGATAGGTTGCGATTTGAGAAAGTGAGTGTTTCATTATGACAAACGTGCGTGATTCTCCGACCGCTGCGGCGAAGGTCTGTTGTCTGTTTGTGGTTTCTAGAAGAGTGAGTATTGACATGAACTAGAAAAAAGTATATGGAGCATGAACAGCACAGACACAAAGCGTATAGTGAAAGACGCCTGTGCGACATAAGTGTCAGTCTATAAGTGTTTAATGCTGTTAAACTGTGTAAGAAGGAAAAGAAAATGAAAATCTAAACAGACTAAAAACACTAGTGAGTGCCCCAATTTGCTTGATGGAATTCAGAATCGAATTGTTAACATGATGGGTCCGTCGATACGTGCCTTCATTCCGTCTTTTCCATAAGTATTTCCTTATTTATTGCTCTAATGAACTTTCTTGCCTAGTGCCTTCTGTCAAGACCTTTAAATATGCCACTAGCTTCTCTTTCCAGACATCGTTTTTCTCTTGAGTTTTCTGTTACTCATCAGTCCCTTCATTCTAATAGGTTCTGCCCTCAAACAATGGCTCCCTAGAACTCACTACCATCGACATTTTCTTAAAACTTCTGGTCTGTAACATTCATCCCTTAAACTGTCTGTCAATCGACTTTGTTTTTTGAATTGGTGAACCGTTTCTTTTCCTTTTTGTAGTCTCTTACGCTGCGGTGGCCACAAGCCTTGTCTGAGATAAAGCCGCATAAAAAAAAAAAATCAAAAACATCTAGGATTACATTGCTTATTCTATGCGTCACTTTTCCTTTTTTAAGAGATAGGATGCGATTTGAGAAAGTGAGTGTTTCATTATGACAAACGTGCGTGATTCTCCGACCGCTGCGGCGAAGGTCTGTTGTCTGTTTGTGGTTTCTAGAAGAGTGAGTATTGACATGAACTAGAAAAAAGTATATGGAGCATGAACAGCACAGACACAAAGCGTATAGTGAAAGACGCCTGTGCGACATAAGTGTCAGTCTATAAGTGTTTAATGCTGTTAAACTGTGTAAGAAGGAAAAGAAAATGAAAATCTAAACAGACTAAAAACACTACAGGTTTCAAGTTAGAGTATCCTTCTCTCAGGTTCCTTAACACGCACATACATATGCTCATGGATATACTCACATTATGGTAAAGCCGTTGACTCTCCTGAATATGACAGGCTTTGTTTGCGCTTTTCACACCGTTGCGTGTCTAAAAATCATCCTTATCTTCGAGCTGGACCGGGAGTTCCCAGTTTAGTCACTGACGAGTCGACCATGCGACAGGATGTACTGGCTTACATGTTATACAAATAGCAATCACAAGCAAAGGAGGGAGTGGTCAGACAAACAGGCAGACAAGTAGTCAAACAACTAGCAGCATGCATACATATATACGTATATATTTTCATTCACGCATACATACAAACATGCATATATATATACATACATACATCTGCAGTTGCTCAACCTGAACAATAGCTTCCAATTTATACCTATAATTACTAGGGAACCTAGATACGTAAATAAACACCAATCTTGAGAAGCTGCGCTTCACAAAACTACGAAAATCACGGTTAATTAAGAGATTACAGCCATTGTTAATTAAAGGCACTATCAAAACAAATAAGGCATTCTAGAAATTTAGCGTATGATAAACGCATATACGCTCCTGTAGCCATACAATCATATGTATGCATATGTCTTGAAGTCAAAACGTATAGATACACACATTTAATGACATCCATGCCTATACATATGTACACGTGTGAACATACTTAACCGTATGTATGCAGGCTTAAACACATACATACTAGCAGAAAGAGTGCGCTCCATGCGGTTTCCTGCAAGTCAAACCTGGAGTGTGTGTATGTTTATATTAGAGACAGTGTGTGTGTTTATATTAGAGAGACAGTGTGTATGTGTGTTTGTGTGAGAGAGAGGGAGAGAGAGAGAAGGGTGAGGAGAGAAGATTACAAACAATGAATGAAGTAAACATGAAAACTCCAATTTATAAAAAATCTCACTTGCTTAGTAAAATTTTCTTTCAGTAATTTATCGTACTTGTAATATATCTCTAATTTAAACAAACTTTAGCGTGCTAGAAATAGCATCGATCACAGTTATTATTGTAAGGTTTATAGCATTCCAAGTAGCTATACCAAGAAAATCACTTCTTAATTAAAATAAAAAAAGAATAATAATAATAATATCGGTATATCAAAAAAATTTCATTTTATGAAACATAAACCCCAAAGTTATAAAGCTATTTTGTCTAATAGCATTAATTCATTCAATAAAACATTTTTTTACATTACATATATAAAATAAACTGTGGGTTTTGCAAATAGCGAATTAGAACTTGAAATGAAGATTTTGAAGTCAATATATATTAGATCATCATTAATGAATATAGAGGCGAGAGAGAGAGAGAGAGAGAGAGAGAGAGAGATTGTTGCAAACCATTTGCGTTTTTTTTTATCAGAGTACAAAGTTTAACGGACCTGACTAAAGCAAGCCAGCACGCTCGCACAATTACCACGGGCGATGGCGCGGCGAAGGCGTTAAATCTACTCCGCCGTAAATTTATGAAAAACTTGTAATTTAGATATTCAATAAACTTCAGAAATCGAAATTACGGGAAATTTCTTGGAACATGAATTTATAAAAGATTCTCCAGATAGTTGAGCCTTTAATAACTGCTTTCTTTTAGTAACTGTTACGTACCTAATTAATAAGCAGCTTTTTCCATTATAATACATACATACACAGTGTCTAAGTAACACTCTTGAGAAATTGGGATTCTAAAAATCAGAAAGAAGTAAGCTGATTCGAAGACTGGAACTGTAAAATATCTGTAAAACCTTCCAGAAATTTATCATTTAAATATATACGAATATGTCTAGGCATGCGACTATATACATGAGAAAACATACATGAAACAAAACAAACAAATCTGCACATGCACTGAGTCCAAATACTTCACGTATCCACACATAGATGCAAAAATACCCTGTTGATGTTGAAATTCCAACGAAGGAGCACTGGATCTAGGTTAGAAACCGGCTTTTTCTCTATCGACAAGAAATCTTGAAATGAAACTGAATACTGATATACATACTTACATACGTACACACACACACACACACACACACACACATACGTACGTCCGTACATGACGGCACCGTTGACGTTGTCTACAAACCAATGAAACGTCTTGTTTCTGAGTTTGAAACTAGCTGTTTGCATTCTGAGTTTGAATTCCGCCGGGGTTCACTTTACCTTTCACTCTATCGTGATCAATAAAATAAGTACCAACTGAACACTGGTAATCGACTAACTCTCTGTCTACCACTAAAATCGCTGGCCTTACACCAAAGTTTTTTTTATGCACCCTTTTAAAGCCTAGCCAGGCTCATGGGCCCGGTTTCCCGGTTTCTATGGCCTATGTGTTCCCCCCAGCTGGACCGGACGCCAGTCCATCGCAGCTTTACTCAAGAAACAGGAAGTAAGAGTGAGAGAAAGTTGGGGCGAAAGAGTACAACAGGGGTCGCCACCACCACCCTGCCAGAGCCTCGTGGAGCTTTAGGTGTTTTCGCTCAATAAACACACACAACGCTCGGTCTGGGAATCGAAACCGCGATTCTCCGACCGCGAGCCCGATGCCCTAACCACTGGGCTATTGCACCTCCACACCAAAATTTGGAACCATTATTATCGTTGCTACCAATAGCAGGAATTTGGCAGAATAGTTCGAGGTTTGGCTGAAAATGTTTTGACGTATTTACTTAAGCACCTTTTCGTTCTGGATTCAAAACCAGTCGCATTAAACTTAGCATTTTATTATCATCCTCACTAAAGTTGAAGCAATAAAGTATCAGTCAAGTAATGAGGTCTATTACTGGACTATGTCCCTTGTTGTCCCTCTGTTAGGAACTATTATCACAACTACTAATAACATAATTAGCATCATCATATCTCTCACCACTATCATCGTATGCTATCGCCACCACCAAACTGACACCGTCATCACACTAAGCTATCACCACGACCACCACGCTACTTCCATTATCACTTAGTCTTGGTTCGACTCGGAAGACTGAGAGACATCAGAATGTGTGTTTGCATATGTGTGCATGTGTATGCATGTTGCATGCGTGGCGTGAAGTGAGTGAGATCATGGTGGTTGGTCGAGTGACGATAAGAACCGCCGCCACTGCCGCCGCCGCCACCGCCGCCGCCACCGCCGCCGCCACAACCACCGCCGCCGCCGCCACAACCACCGCTGCCGCCACAACCGCCGCCGCCGCCAAAACCACCGCCGCCGCCTCAACCACCGCCGCCGCCGCCGCCACAACCACCGCCACCGCCGCCACAACCACCGCTGCCGCCACCACCGCCGCCGCCGCCATAACCACCGCCACCGCCGCCGCCGCCGCCACCGCCACCACCGCCACCGCCGCCTCCACCGCCACCACCACCACGGTTGTCACCATTGGCAGCAGTTGTCTGACACCCGGTTCACAGTAACCACGAAACCAATGACGAAGACTCCTGTCATGTAACAGTTTCACCTAATAAAATTAGAAATAACGGGTCTTATTCGTTTAAGTGAGTATATTTTTTAAAAATATCTGACCCCACCAAATTGACGAAAAAAAAAAAAAAACCTAAAAAGCCTGTAGAAGTTTACTGGAAATATAAAAAAAAATATAAAAAAGAAACCAACGAACCGGCTCAAAATTAGAGGCTGTGTCAAGCACTTATTTGTAGTTTTAAATGCCGTTCCAAAGAATCTCAATCGAATACTTTATAAACGTATTAATATATAAATTACATGGATGAAGAACACGAATATCTTGTAATGGCTATATTAGTTTTTGATGAAAGTAATGCGAATTCAAAAATCGGAGCATTAGTATTGTACCGCTTCACTTTCTGAAAATTTTAAATGCTGTACTTTCAATTTATTAAGGATAAAAATGTAATTGCAAATGCAAATAAAATATATTTATACATTTTAAATGTAAACGAAATATAAAGCAATTTTTTATATATATATATATATTCCTATATTCGTAAACACCATACACAATAAAAGAAATAGAGAGAATTCTTGTAAATCACACAACCCTAATCGGATTCTGATTGAAGGGGAAACATATAACAAATTTAAATGATTATTATGCCGCAGACGATCGCCCTCCAACTCCACCCCGCATACCAGTCGGGCAATGTGGCCGTTGGAAGTTCTACGTTAGTAATAAAAGCAAGCTTTTGAGGCGGCGAGCTGTGAGAATCGTTAGCACGTCGGGGAAAATGTTTAGCGGCATTTCGTCTGCCTTTACGTTCTGGGTTCAAATTCGGCCGTGGTCGACTTTGCCTTTCATCCTATCGGGAGTTGATAAAATAAGCACCAGCTGAGCACTAATCAACTTAGCCCTTCCCTCGAATTTCTGTGCCAAAATTCGAACCCGTTATTTCAGGTTTAGTGGTGGGTAACAGCGACGACGTTCTCGGGGAAACTCTGGGTGTCGACGAGGACAAACTAGGTAGTGTGTTTTGGAAGACTTTCGGGCTGCGAACTACCATGGATTATTTCCCGAAATCCTTGATCTGACAGTTCTATCGAATAAACTCTATAGGCATGGAAATGTCTTCAGGCTGGACTGTCTGAGATGCGCGAAGAGCGACGAAACCATACTGCGCGCACTTGTGTAGTAGTGTTCGAGCATAATTGACTTGTGAGGTTATGCTGAACACCTGGTGTTAGTTCTAGGTTCAAATTCCGTCGAGGCTGTCTTTACTTTCCACCCTTTAAGAATTGATAAAATAAGTAATAATCGAGTACTGGGTCGTTGTCACCGACAAACCCCTTCCCACAAAATTTCAGGCCTGTGTTTGGATGTGTTTTGACATCTGGATCTAAATATCTCTTATTATCATTTCAGGTTAACCGAAACCTCGTCTTTTGACAGCAATGCTTTTACAACTACAATGGTGCTAAGATGAACAGGTTTTGCCTTCGTCTTTTAATAACATCAGTGACATGGCGGGAGAAGACTTGCGTGCACGACCAACTGTTAGTCTTCCATAAGAAACATTGTCCAGGTTAATGCCTTGGAGAGAAGCTTTCATGTTATGAGATTGTCTATAACAGATGCAGGTATGGCCGTGTGGTTAAGAAGTTCGCTTTGCAATCAAATGGTTTCGGACTGTTTCACTGCGAGGCACCTTGGGTGAGCTACTTCTACTATAGCCCCTAACTGACTAATACCTTTAAGCAAATTTGGTAGGCGGAAACTTTGTGGAAGCCCGTCGTACATACATATATATATGCGCGCGAACACACACACATACTTGAGAGTGGACAAAGGAAAGAAAATGGAACCCAACACATTTGGTAGGAGTTACATCTCTATTATTTAATAACAATTTGACCCTGTCCCACGTGGGATTGAAAACAAAGAAAATAATTGATGTCGCTTTCAGACCGATAACAACATATGATATAGGTTTATCAATAGAGGTCTTACATTTAGAAGCATCTTGCATTTGTCTCGTATTTGGGGTCGATATGTTCTACACTAAACTCTTCAAGACGGTGCCCCAGCATGGTCTCGCAGACCAGTGACTGAAACATGTAAAAGGTTGTTTAAGAACAGACGAGACATCGGTGATTGAGTTAGTTCAGTTGATCGAACAACCCGTTGCTCATCATCGATACCAACGGATGATCCATCATCATTATCACAAAACTCTACGTTCACTATAATAATACCTGAAAGCTAACGCCTCTCATCTCATCTACCTCTTCAACTCCGACAACAGGTGCAGCAGTTGCAGTAACTGCAACAGAAGCAGCAGCAGCAGCAGCTGCAGCAACAGCGGCAGCTATATCATCCCTTGTGTACTGACCTGCTTCAGCTACTAAATAAGCGCTATGTGCACATGTTGAACTGATTTCCCAATCTGCCTGGATTACTGCCTGGATTCTTAACTTCCTCTTTCCCTCCTCATCTCTCTTCTATCCCTGTCTGTCTGCCTCTCTATATTTATCATCATCTATCCATGTATTTATCCTAAGCCATGCTTTCTTTGTTTGTTTTCTCCCTTTTCTCTTTTACTCTATATTCCCATTCCGCTGTGTGTTTCTCTCTCTCTATATATCAGCCAGCCTCCCGCTCTTCTCCATCTCGTAAACATTGAATTATTAAGAACCAACAAATTCGTTTATAAAGCCTAACAACAATAAACAAGAAGCAGAAGGCTAAGCTGATTATCGATTTGCTCAGCTTTGCATTAAATTCGGCTGCCTTGTTTTAGCCTTAATTATAGAGTGGCGTTGGTTTAATTCTCGTCGAAAATTGCCTTACCCCTGGTTTTGATTTTTGCCTTAATTCTACTCCGCCTTTGTCTTAATTCTACCCGCCCTTGTCTTAATTCTGCCTTATCCAATTTTAGAATAAGAATGAGACAATGATGTTACTGAACAATGATATTCTACAACACCACTGTCTCAGACCTATTCGGGAACCATTTTAGCTGTGCCCTGCCATTGCTGTTTCCTTAGATTTAACATGTTTTCCAATCCTGCTTCAGCAATGCCTTAATGCTGTCATGGCACTGTCTTTAATTTAGCTCTATGTGTCTTTGCCTTGGTTCCGCCACATCGTTGCCTTAACCCTACAACATTCAAACTGGCCATATTCTACTTGTTTTACTCTCAAAATAGCCAAGCCCGGTCTCTCACAACTATACTATAACTCCATCTTAAAACTAAACAATCACGTCATCGAAATCTCGAAGCTACGAGATAATGCATGAATAATCCAAAACAGTGTAAATAAATTCATTGGAGATAATAATCTGAATGCTAAAGGGCTGTTAAGATTGCTCTGGTATTGCTTGAGTTCTAACTTTACCTTACCCTAGTTCTGCCCTAGTTTTCTCTTAGTTCTTCTTTGTTGTTTCATTAGTTGTTCGATAGCATTGCCTTCATTTTACACTGGAATTGTTTAATTCTTGTTTGGTATTACCTTCGTTATGCTTTGTCTTAGCTTAGTTCAGCATTGTCATAATGCTGTCCTGCTACCGAGGGCCAGATTGCAACCAACACACAAAAGCAACAATTAGAGCATTCACAGGACATTATTTTCAGGACATTATTTTCACACACAAACATACACATATGTATCAGTGTGCGGCACATTGGGCAGGTGGTTTCCATTATATATTCAAGTCGACCGCAATCTTCTGGTTGAAATTCAATGGATGGACGGACGGTTAGATGTTATACACCGTCCCCGCTCACGTGTGGAAGACTTCCTCCGTTGCATTTAAATGATCACCGAATTGGCTGTGTGGCTAACATTCGGAGCAGGTCTTCGGAGCGAACATTTAGGTTGTTTTACTCAAGATAAATTTACATATACCGACATACGTTCACACACACACACACACACACACACACACACACACACACACACACACACACACACACACACACACACACACACACACACACACACACACACACACACACACATATATAGATATAGATAATATCTATCTATCTATCTATCTATCTATCTATCTATCTATCTATCTATCTATTTATATATATATATGTACATATATATATATATATATATATATATATATATACATATATATATATACATATATATATATATATATATATACATATATATATATACATATATATATATACATATATATATATATATATATACATATATATATATATATATACATATATATATATATATATATATATATATATATATATACATATATATATATATATATATATATATATATACATATATA
>NC_142928.1:165938937-165978937 GCF_046866305.1 Octopus bimaculoides
TAACGTAGATGTGTATTCTACTTGCGTTTATTGGTGTCTGTGTCATATAGTTAACCAAATTCGTTTAAAACTGAGTGTTTTATTGATAACTTCCTTGATTTTTTAATCCCATTATTTCTCCTTATATATATATTTACTTTTGTTTATATATATATATATATATATATATATATATATATATATATATATATATATATATATATATATATATTAAATTCAAATTACGATAAACGTAAACAAACAAACGAAGTTTGGTTTTAGAAGCGTTGAGATGTCTTAGAAAGTTAAAGAAGTGATTTTAAATTCTCAATCGCAGGATAATGCTAATAATATAGCCTGAACATGATAAACTACCCCTATTTTGCAGAAAAAAGTGTAGGCGGCCAGCTATATATATATATATATATATATATATATATATATATATGTATATATATATATATATGAGGAGAAACTTCGTAGTCACTCCTCATCTTATAAAACTTTAAAAAAACCCAGGTATTCTACTTAAAAGAATTGAGTAATCAATAGAATCTATTATTTTTAACATTTAGCATAACATAAAGAGTAACATTACAATATGTGTGTGTGCATGTATGTTGTGTGTGTGTGTGTGTGTGTGTACAGACACATGGAGGTATATATTTTAGTGTTTGTTCCCACACCGCTTGACAGCAGATGTTGGATCTTTTACGTTCTCGAAAATTAGCTGATTGAGAATGAGTATAATAGTATTTAATTATCAAACTTAAAATGAGATAAGTGAGATAAATATTTGTTCAACCAAAACCTTTCAAGGCGGTCCTCCAGCATGGCTGCAGTTCAATGACACACAAATAATATATATATATATATATATATATATATATATATATATATATATATATATATATATAACCCAGTGTAAGTACAGTATAGTTGAATTATAGTTCACTTCTTAAACGTGTGGCATCTTGCAATCTAAAATATTTCCTATCACCTCTGATAGAAACGTGATTTGCAAGTGAAATCGAGTATTGAAACCGTGCACGATCCTTTCGACTGAGGTTCATAATTACATCCACAATTCAAAGACACATCTTTCTCACACATTGTGTCACACTAAATACTTATGAGAATTACGTTGACAGTTCCTGTGTCCTGTGGAATGCCCAACTACTTACACATGTAATTCAGAAGCAGATAATTCATGTGATCGAACAAGTGAGTCCCCATCGTCGACTCACTTGTTCGAAAAAATAGCCTCGTGTTTTGGGTGATAGACTCGCGATCGTAATGACTTTGTTTTCATAACTACACTCCACTCGAGTAAAAATCTGTACCAATGTACCACCAATAGTTAAAGGTTAATCTTGTGACTGAAAGGCGTTCTCTTCCAGAAGTCTTGCACTGTCATATACAGTGGCTGAACAAAATAATGGAAACACTTAGCATCATAGTATCATAATTTTAAAATATCTATAAAACTGTCAAAAGCTTGTTTATTTTTATATTTTTGATTTACTATTAGTGTTGCTTAATATGTTTTGCTAAAATTCCTGTTTCTTTTCAGATATCATCAGAAAAAGGTAATTAAAATTCATTAAAATGACACATCTGTTAGACTTTCAAAGAGGTCAAATTGTTGGTGCTCGTATGACACTCGCATAATGAAAAAAGCAGAAATATTTGGTGTATCAAGAAGTACTATCTCTAAAGTAATGTCAGCCTTTGAGAAAGAGGGAAAAACCTCCTCGTCGAAACAAAACTTCAGAAGAAAACCAAAACTTTCAGATAGGGATCATCGGACTCTTAGGCGAGTTCTTAGAAACGATCACAAAAGTACAGCTCAAATTTATCCTATGATTGCAGAACTGTTTCCGGAGGGAAACGCAATCTTTCAGGATGATAATGCACCAATTCACACAGTTAAAGTTGTTACTGAATGGCATGAGGAACATTCTAGTGAAGTTGAATATCTTATCTGACCACCACAGTCCCATGATCTCAATATTATTGAACGTTTATGGTGCATTTTAGAAAAACAGCTAAGGAGTCGATATCCTCCACCATCATCTCTACAAGAACTGGAGACTGTTTTAGCTGAAGAATGGACAAATATTCCTTTGGAAACAATTCAAACTTTGTATGAGTCCATACCTCATAGAGTTCAAGGTGTAATTCCTGCCAAAGGTGGTCCTACCCCATATTAAAATAAATTTGTTTAAAATTTTAAGGAGTTCCCATTACATTGTCCAGCCCCTGTATATATATTATATAGATGTATGTATGTATGTATGTATGTATGTATGTATATGTATATATATATATATGCATACATACATATATGTATATATATATATGTATATATATATATATATATATATATATATATATATATATATATATATATGTATGTATGTATGTATGTATGTATATATATAGTCAATGTGAAAATGTAATTTCCTCAGGGATTATGAAATCCAGAGATCAACTGGTGTTATCGATGATATATTGAGAGAATTTTCACAATATATAGGGCTAAACAGTCTCTCTCTCTCTCTCTCTCTCTCTCTCTCTCTCTCTCTCTCTCTCTCTCTCTCTTGCCCTGCCCAAACATTTGAGAGACATGCAAGACATGGATGCGGAGGTCTTCAAGACAAAACTTGACGCTTTCCTCTCCACGATACCAGACGAACCAATGGCTCGTAATGAGACGCAGTTTAGGGCAGCTGTGTCAAATTCTCTTATACACCAGATGTGCCATCAAAACTCTTGATTGGACCATGTCAGGTGGGGGAGAAGAGCCATGCAAGGAACGTGAAAATCACGGTGGTGCACCAGCATGACCGCAGCCACTTGGCTGAAACACATAAATAAATAAATAAATAAATATATATATATATATATATATATATATATATATATATATATATATATATATATATATATATATACCTACATATATGTACACATATATTTATATATATATGTATATATATATATATATGTGTGTGTGTGTGTGTGTGTGTGTGTGTGTGTGTGTGTGTGTGTATGAGTATGTGGGTGTGCGTAAATGCGTGTTCTATTATATGCATTTTGTGTATGGTGTGAATAGTATCATTGCCAAAAGAATATCAATACAGTATATATATATATATATATATATAATTATGTGTATTTCTTCTATCTTAATGAATAAAAATTCTTCTGATAGAATAAATGAGTTAATAGAAACCAATGTAGCAAAGAACACAAAATAACTGTGGTTAGCTCCTGTTTTTAATGCAGGAACTCCTTGAAATTTTGGGTATTTGAGTATATTTAAGAGTTTAAGGATTGGAGAAAACGCATGTTATAATTGCATACTTTATTCCTACATATGTTTCAAAGGATTACAACCTGTGTGATCCATAGGGATCTTTGATATTAAAATTGTACACATACTCATACGTCCACATTTATACATATGCACATACGTACCTACGCATATACAAATATACACATGTGTGCGTGTCCCCATATACACACATGTATCCATCTACATATACACACATGTATAAATAGAAATATATTCATGCACATACACATAGCTATACATCTACGCCTATTACCTAATCAAATAAACAGTTTCGTATGTACATATACATACATGAGTACATACGCAAACACACGTATGCACATACATACATACATACATACAAATACATATACATATACATATGTCATAACCTTATCCATCTATTGTTTTCATAATCGGTCATAATGTCTTACGTTTAAGATGATTCCCATGCTTTCCCTGATGAGAAGGTTACAATTTTAATATCAAAGATCCCTATGGATCACACAGGTTGTAATCCTTTGAAACATATGTAGGAATAAAGTATGCAATTATAACATGCGTTTTCTCCAATCCTTAAACTCTTAAATATATATATATATTTATTTATTTATGTGTTTTAGCCAAGTGGCTGCGGTCATGCTGGTGCACCACCGTGATTTTCACGTTCCTTGCATGGCTCTTCTCCCCCACCTGACATGGTCCAATCAAGAGTTTTGATGGCACATCTGGTGTATAAGAGAATTTGACACAGCTGCCCTAATATATATATATATATATATATATATATACACATACACAGACACAATATGCATATACACATGCATATACACATACACATACACAATATGCATATACACATACAATATGCATATACACATACATATATATACACATACATACATATATATATATATATATATATATATATATATATATATATATATATATATATATATATATATATATATATATGCACAACTCTCTATGTGTGTATCTATCTGTCTGCTGTCTGTCTTTCTCTGTCTCTCTCTTTCTCTTTGTCTCTCTTTTCTGTTTAATGTTAGATCAGTCAACTGATTGTATGTATAATTAAAACAGCAAGCTAACAACAAGCTACGAGCAACAAACAACAGAGATACCCAACAACCAGCACCACCACTACCACCACCAATCAACCAACCGAACAACAAACCGATAAACCACCTCCACCACAACCACGACCACCACTAAAAACAACAGCACCAAAAACTACTACTACTACTACTACTACTACTACTACTACTACTACTACTACTACTACTGCTACTACTACTACTACTCAGTGATAACCACCGACCAACCAGCAACCACCGGCATCAACCAACAATGAACAACAGCCAAGTAAAACGTCATAATTCTTTAGCAGCCGCCAAAAACAACGGCTGTGTTGATTTATGATATTTTCATTGCAAACACAAAACTCACAGATAGAAGAAAAGAAAATATGACAGATGAATATGAAAATAAACAACTCCATGGAAGAAAGGAGGAGGAGAAGAAGGAGAAGAAGAAGAAGAAGAAGAAGAAGAAGAAGAAGAAGAAGAAGAAGAAGAAGAAGAAGAAGAAAAAGAAGAAAGTAAAAGTAAAATAAGTAGTAGTAGTAGTAGTAGAAGAAGAAAAGGAAGAAGAAGTAGTCGTAGTAGTAGTAGTAGAAAAAGAAGAAATGAAAGAAGCAAAAGTAGAAGAAGAAGAAGGAGGAGGAGGAGGAGGAGGAGGAGGAGGAGGAGAAGGAGAAGGAGGAGGAGAAGAAGAAGAAGAAGAAGAAGAAGGAGAAGGAGAAGAAGAAGAAGAAGAAGAAGAAGAAGAAGAAGAGCAACAACAGGAACGGCAACATCGGTAATAATGACTACATCATGATTACGAATAAAAATATATATATGCACATATTTTCAGAGAGAAAGAGGGAGAGAGAGAAGAGGCTAGGGGGAAAGAAAAGGGGAGAGAAAGTGAGAAAGTGAGAGAGAGAGAGAATGTGCGGGGGGGGGGGGGAAGAGGTGGAGGGGGGATCATGCAGATTCCTGTACGTTACATTTAAATATGTGTGCAGTAATGCATTTAAATATACTGAACAACAACATAATCCATATTAGTTTGTTTTGTATGTGTGTCTGTGTGTGTGTGTGTTTGTGTGTGTGTGTGTGTGTGTGTTTGTGTATACTATAGAAGCCGCATATTGTGATCACTTTGGGACAGCCCCTTTTAGAAAACAGTTACTTGATAACAGTATCTGATCATAAGAAATTTCCACTGTGCACACACACACACACACACATACACACACACACACACACACACACACGCACACACACATGCATATATATATATATACAAATACATATATTTGAAATATAAACGAACTTACGTTAAGGACGTAGAGCGAAGATTTTTTCTTCCCTTCTTTCTAAACCTTCATCTCGTTGTTACGTCGTTACTTTCCTGAAATTCATGCCGTTATGACAGTCGTCGCATATCTATCTATCTATCTATCTATCTATCTATCTATCTATCTGTGTGTGTGTGTGTTCAATAAATGTGTTTAATTAGAGATAATCTTTTTTCATATCACAGCTTTGTATTATTTACTTTATGCTTCTGAATACAAACTATTTTTCAAGCTGACTTTTCACTTCTCATCTCGCCTCGTTCAAATATTGTTGAATCGGTCATTTTATTTTTCTCCTTTCGTTAGCACATTTCGTTCAGCCTGATATGATTTATGCTAAGATAGATCTATTTACTTACTTTTACATTCATACTCAAGTGCTTAAGTGACGCGCAAGATATATATATGTACACACTCATAAACGCGTATAAACTGATACGTGCGACCCGACGAAGCCGGTAACATGTTGGTCTTCAGTTTGATAGATAGGATGTCGGATTATTATTATTATTATTATTATTATTATTATTATTATTATTATTATTATTATCATCATCATCGTCATTATTATTATTGAATGAGAGAGCAGTGCATGCCGTCAAAGTGATACTGGCGTACAAATATATAAAGTCCGGTATACCCATCATAATTGCCGGTCTGATAAAGGTACGCAAGGCACATGCACCACAACCATATGTGCGCCACATAGTGATCTCATATCCAGATAAATAGCACATGATCATGCTGGCGGGGTCCAGTTAGAATTTTCTTCAAGTCGTCTGGCCCATCCCGCCCAAAAGTTCCCTGAATAAGGCTTGTTTAAGGATGTTGAACGAAACACCAATGAGGTGAATAATTCAAACCCCAAAGAATTCCTCTCAATACATAGCTATGATGCTCCCCCCACTACTTCTGCTCGTGGTCAGAGAGGCATATATTGTAATCAGCCAAGGGACATGCTCAACTCGTTAAGGTGAAACAACTGACAAGCAAATCTGTAATATTGAGCAGAATATTTGCTGTAGCCCATCTTTTATATCAAACCAAAACATGTACATAATAGCACTGCCAATCAGTTAAGATCAGAAGCTATGAGAGCTAGTGCTTGGTATTGCATCAGGGCATTTAACATTATTATTATTGTTCAGTAGTTTTATTTTTATAACGTGCTTTCACTTCACTACCGAGCGCAGCTCTGTGCGCCTTGGGTATGTGCTGTGGTTTGCTGTGGTGCTCTTATGTTTACTGTATTGAAAGTGCTTTGCGTAGAATGTGTGCAGTGCCCAGTAGTGCAATTTTCTGTATGTTATATATATTTGTAAGTCCTGGTGTTTTTGTTATGTATTTGTCTGAATATTTTTTTATTATACCTAAAGCACCTACTATGATAGGAATTGTTTCTGTTTTTAGACTCCACATTCGAGTTATCTCTATTTCCAGGTCTTTGTATTTTGAAAGTTTTTCCATTTCTTTTAGAGAAACGTTGTCATCTGCTGGTATTGATACATCAATTAGAAAGCATTTTTTTTCTTCATGATCTTTGACAACTATATCTGGTCTATTTGCCTTAATTTCTCTATCTGTGTGTATTGGCATATCCCAGAGTATGATTGCTTTCTCGTTTTCTGTGACCTTTTCTGGCGTGTGTTTATACCATCTTTTTTCTGTTGTTATTCCATAGTGCTGGCATAGCTTCCAGTGTATATAGGTCCCATCTCTGTCGTGTCTGTGAATATATTCCTTCTTAGCCAGGACTGGGCAGCCAGAGATAATATGATTTATTGTTTCTTGTCCATCTCCACATATTCTACAGTTACTTGTTATATTTCTTTTCATTATGTGTTTTTGGTAATTTCTGGTGAGGAGGCTTTGGTCTTGTGCAGCAATTAAAAATCCTTCAGTCTCTGCTTTGAGTCCTGAGCTTCTCAGCCATTGCTGGGATTTTTCTCTGTCTATTTCTTTCGCATTTAGTTTAGCCCAGTATTTACCATGTAGGGGCTTTTCTTGCCATCGTTTTATCATGGTCCGTTGCTGTTCTAGTTTTAGTTTGGATTTCATTTGTTTTATAGCTTTTGTTGTTTCTTCTTCTTCTTCTTCTTCTTCTTCTTCTTCTTCTTCTTCTTCTTCTTCTTCTTCTTCTTCTTCTTCTTCTTCTTCTTCTTCTTCTTCTTCTTCTTCGTATTTGTTAGGTAGAATGATTTCTTGTTTGTATTTGTCAGCTTCCTTAAATACTGAAAACAGTTTTTTGTTTTGCTCGTGTTTTGTGGCTATTTGTATTAGTCTCCCTTGCTTCTGGAGTAGGTATTTTTGCAGTCCTATGGTGGTTATTTTATAATAGTTTTCTAGCTGTATAAGACCCCTGCCACCTTCTGTGCGTTGTATATATAGCCTTTCTATGTCAGAAGTTGGGTGGTGCATCCTATATCCTGTCATTATTTTTCTTGTTTTCCTGTCTATTTTACATAGTTCGTTTAGTGTCCAGTTAAGGATGTTGTAGCTGTAGCTTATAACTGGGACAGCTAAAGTGTTGATACCCATTATCTTGTTATTATTATTATTATTATTATTATTATTATTATTATTATTATTATTACTATTATTATTATCATCATTATTATTGTTGTTGTTTTTTTTCATATACACACAACAGATTAGAGCATTGGAAAAGAAAAAAAAAATCCTAATATCGGGCTGCAAAAAGTAACCTTAGATGCCAAGAATTCTCCTAAGTATCCTAACTGTCCCTAATAACTCTGGTTTTCTGGAGCTGTACTAAACTGGGTTTTATGCCTATTTCCTCTCTTCATCTGTTCAGATCTTTAGGGATCGCTCTCAAGAACTGGAGACTGTTTTAGCTGAAGAATGGACAAAAATTCCTTTGGAAACAATTCAAAATTTTGTACGAGTCAATACCTCGTAGAATTCACGGTCTAATTAGTGCCAAAGGTGGTCCTACCCCATATTAAAATAGATTTGTTTGAAATTTTAAGGTGTTTCCATTATTTGGCCCAACCCTGTATATATATATATATATATATATATATATATATATATATATATATATATATATATATATATATATATACATATATATATAAGATATATATATAATATATACATATATATATATAGCGCATGAATATATATATCTATATATTTGAAAGGTAGATAGGATACATTGACAACGACCCATCTACGCGTGTATATAGACAGATTTTAAAATAAACGCATGTACATGTGTCTGTATATGTGCGTATATGTGAATGCATACACACATTTATATATATATATATATATATATATATATATATATATATATATATATATATATATATATATATATATGCTTATGTATGTATGTATGTATGTATGTATGTATGTATATATGTATGTATGTATGTATGTATGTATGTGTGTGTGTATGTATGTGTGTATGTATGCACATGTATATAAATACTCACACTTAATCAAAATGGGAGTGATGAGAAAAAAGTGTGTGAGATTAATGGACATGAGTTAGCGGGGGGATGAGCGTGCGTTAGTGTGTTACTATTTTTAGAACGGAACCTTCATGTCCCTTCCGAGATAACTGCCAGTTTGCTAACCCTTCAAATATTGATCCATAATTTTTTCTGACAGCAATCTACTGTATTCAGTTACACCTTTGCACTCATTCTTTCTTTGTACTTTCTTCCTCTGTTCTTTTATCCTTTCCTTCTTTCTTTTTCTTTATTCTGTTATTCTTCCAGTTTCTCCTCCCTGGATTTCTTTCATTCATTTCATTCCGTCTTTGCTCAATTTTCTTTCTCCTTTCCTACCTGTGTGCAAGCGTGTATGTATGTATGTATGTATGTATGTATGTATGTATGTATGTATGTATGTATGTATGTATGTATGTATGTATATACGTATGGGTGTGTATGTATCTATGTGTATATGAATGTGTGTCTATATATGTATATAAGTATGTATATATGCATGTCTGTATATATCTATGCATACGTGAATGCATGTATATATGTATGCATGAATGTATATATGCATGTACGAATGTATGCACGTATGTATGCGTGCATGTATGTATATTCGTATGTGTATATGCATAACTATATGTACACAAATATGCATATATATATATATATATATATATATATATATATATATATATATATATATATATATATATATATATATATATATATATATATATATATATATATATATATATATATATATATATATATATATATATATATATATATATATATGGTGGTTGTCTACTCCTTAAACAGAGTTTGACCACCTCCTGCACCTACACCTTAGCCCTTTCATGGCGTCTGATGTGGCTTTTTAAACCAGACAGTGTTTTGAAAAAACACCCACACAGATTGCACCTCTGATTTGCACTACCAATACCTGCAAGTGAGTTCTGCTCATTGTGGATCCTAACATGTCTTTTAAGACCCCCATTGGATTTGCAAACCCTCTGGCACACACCACATTCAAACGTGTGCACAGACATATAATCAGAATAGCTGGATGAGGTTTGTTTCCATGGGTTCGCAGGTGAGATTTGAGGCCAGCCAAGGACAGACATGGTCTGTCACAGACTGTGCACACAAAAAGGTCCTTGTCATTCACTCTTGAGCCCTGCTTGCATCATCCTGGCCTCTTCAAATGCTTTCACTCCACTCCACACCCTTGTTCGCCATCCAACTCGATCTGAAGCGAGGACTTCTATATCTTTTGGAGCCATTCCAATTGACTTCATAGCAGTCCTTATGCAATCCTTAAACCTTTTTTTAGGTTTATGCCGATAACGTTTCCCCTCTGCAAGCTCACCATAAAACAGCTGTTTCGGCATGCGTTCATCTGCCATTCGAACAATATGGCCACACCATCTCAATTGGTTCCTCAAAATCATGGCTTTAATTGAGGGGATGCCTGCAGATGCAAGGATATCTGTGTTTGGAGTAAAAGAATTCCATTTAATTCTTAAAATATGACGAAGGCATTTTTGGTGGAATTTTTCTAACATTTTAAAATGCCTTTCATAGCAGGTCCAAGTTTCACAGGAATACAATAGGGATGTTAAGACAAATGATTTGTAAAGAGCCAGCTTTGTATTGTTATTTATATGTCGCTGGCGCCAGACGCGTGACTCCAAGCCACCAAATGCTTTTGCTGCCCTTTGAATTCGCAGGTGTATTTCCGTATCAAGATTTCCATCATCTTGAACAGAGCTTCCCAGGTAGACAAATGAATTGACAACCTCTAGTAACTTTCCCTTAACAAAAATTTTAGGGGGGTTACAAACAGCACCATACGCAGGTTGATACATTACAACTGTTTTTTTCAGATTGATGGTCAGGCCAAAATCATCACAAGCTGCATCAAATGCAGATACAAGGGATTGCAGACCCGATTCAGAATGACTAACCAGATCGCAATCGTTGTTCGATATTTTATGTAGATACCCTCCTCAGAGTTTTGAAAGGAATGTGACACCACAACGGCAAAGTATATTGCAAAGAGGGTAGGTGCATCAAGGTCTCCCTGCTTTACTCCATTTTCCACAGCAAAAGATTCAGAAAGCCTACCACCAAAATTAACCCTAGCTCTCATATCCTGATGCAAAGCCTTGACCATGTTTATAAACTTTTCTGGGCAACCAATTTTCCCCAGAATTAGCCACAGAGCACTTCGATTAACAGTATCGAATGCTTTGCTCAAATCAACAAAGCAATGGTACAGAGCAAGATTCTGTTCAATGCACTTCTCCTGTAATTGTCTGACAGTAAAGATACAATCAGCTGTGCCCCTGGAGGAACGAAAACCACACTGAGACTCAGACACCATACTTGGAACTATAAAGGTATTTAAACGTTCTAACAAAATGCGGGCGAGCACCTTTCCAACCACAGACAAAAGGGAAATCCATATAAATACATACATACATACATACATACATACATATATATATATATATATATATATATATATATATATATATATATATATGACTGCATCTAAGTTTTTATGCATGTATATTCTTTTATTCTTTTATTCGTTTCAGTCATTTGACTTCGGCCATGCTAGAGCACCGCCTTTCATCGAAGAAATGTGCCCCAGGAATTATTCTTTGTAAGCCTACTACTTAAGCTATCGGTCTCTTTTGCTGAACCGTTAGATTATGCGGATGTAAACATACCAACATGGGTTGTTAAGTGATGGTGGGGGACAAAGACAGACACACAGAAATATATACATATACATACATTCATACATATATATATATATATATATATATATATATATATATATATATACGACGAGCTTCTTTCAGTTTCCGTCTACTAAATCCTTTCACAAGGCTTTGGTCAACCGGAGGCTATAGTAGAAGACACTTGCCCAATTTGCCACGCAGTGGGACTGAAGTTGGAACCATGTGATTGGGAAGCAGACTTCTTTATCTCGTGATATTGGCTATGAAAGCAGTACATAGAGGGGGCAGCAGAAGGTGGGGCTAAAAATAATAAAACGAATGGAAAGGGTGAATTAGATATAATGACAGATGAAACGAAGCCGTTCGACCCCATCTCCAGGCGACTTCATTGAACCTGTTAATACATTTTTTTAAAAACTCAGTTTATAACATTGTTTTTACTATCATAATCATCAACATCATGAAGGAAGATATCTTTGTTGGACGAGAGATACGAAATTCTTTTTCTATCGTGATGGTTAATCCAAACCGTTTAAAGAACTTATATAATTTTTTTCATTAGTAGTTAAAGCTGCCTATTTGAGGTGTTTCTAAGGATAAATAACGCATCGTCTCTGTAAAGGCCTCCTCTAATCTCTGGGAATTCTTCGTGTAAATGTGATAATAGCCAAATACCCATTAAATCAGATACCTGTGCTGAGTCCGGGGCACCCATAGTGATGTCAAAATAATTGGCGGGGGTGCCCCTCCTTACCCATAGTTTATTATAGATTTCCTAGCTTCTATGATTACCTTAATTTTGTTCATTGTCAATTTGATATGTGTTTTAGCGAAGATAAGAGCGCTATTTAGAATCGTAGGAGTAATTGATTAGTAGTAGTTCTCTATGTCTATTTGTAGGAACTTATAACTATTTTTATTCTGTGTATTGGTGAACCAATTATGGGAGTCGTGGGTATTTGACCATAATTCTAGAGTGATTTTTTAATTTTTTTATAGTAGGAATATATTTATCTAAGATTAATTTACTTAGCTTACATAGATAGGATTTATAGGGCAGATTAGTCTAACTTTCGTATGTGTTAAGAAATTTTCTTTATGGTTCTTAATTGTTCTGCGGGATTGTCTTGAAAACAGATTGGATGGTACATTATTTACATTGTTTACATTGGACGGATATGTGTCCTCATCTTGTTTGTTGTTACCACAACGTTTTGGCTGATTTACTTTCCAGCCTTCATCAGGTGTCCTGGTGGAATTTTGAACCCAACCCTGGGTTCAACTAAAACCTCGGGCCAACTAAAGCCATGTGAGTACATTTGGTAGAGAAAGCAGAAAAATGTCTGCTGTGTGCGTGTGTGTGTGCGTGTGTTTGTGTGTGTGTGTGTGTGTGTGTGTGTGTGTGTGTGTGTGTAAATGTACGCATGTGTGTATGTATGTATATATATATATATATATATATATATAGGAGAATATACAAATAATAACAACAGACGAGGACAGGTGGTGTAAATAACAAAAGTATATATTAGTATGACGCTCGGGAATACGGAAAGTCTTTGACGTTTCGAGCTACGCTCTTCAACAGAAAGAATACGGAGACAAGGAGAAAAACACGGAGAAAAAAAATTGAATAGTGTTCAGTCAACGGTCAATCATAATAATGGCCGATCATAACAATGGCTGACCGGAAGTTAGAAATTCTTATTTCAGGAGAGCTAAGAAAGGGGGAGATAACAAACGGTGATCGGGAACGAGGGGCTGTGTGTGGGAGGTAGAATGCTGGTGATCTTGACGTATGTAGTGTGAAAATGGGGAAGGGAGAAAGGGAGAAAGTAGTTGGTCAGTTGTAGTGTGTGCGTGGTGTGATGCGAGGGTATTGGTGTGGTGTGATGTGAGGGTGTTGGGAGGTGGGGAAGGCATGGGTGGAGTGTGGGTTAGGCTGAGGGTGGGGTAGAGGTAGGGGTCTGTGGGTAGGGTGGGGTATGTGGGTAGAGGTGGGTGGTGGGTGTAAGGAATTGGATGGGTGGAGTGGGAAGGTAGAGTAGGAGTGTGTTGGGGTGTGGTGGGATGAGCTTATGAGGGGGTGTTGACGAGGAGGGAGAAGGGGAAGGTGGATGTAAGAGAGGGGGAAGATGGGTATGGGAGGGGAGAGGAAGAGAGGAGAGAGGGTGGGTATAAGAGAGGGAAGGTGGATTGAGAGAGGGGGAAGGTGGGTATGGGGGAGAGAAAGAGGGGAAGGTGGGTATGGGGGGGAGAATGAGAGGAAGAGAAAGAGAGGAAGAGAAAGAGAGTGAGAGAGAGGGAAGAGGGGTAGGGGGGGGGGAGAAAGAGAGGAAGAGAAAGAGAGTGAGAGAGAGGGGAAGAGAGTGAGAGAGTAAGGGTGAGATAGTAAGAGAGTAAGAGTGTAGAGAGTAGGAGAGTATGAGTGTAGAGAGTAAGAGTGGGAGAGGGGGGAGTACGAGAGAAGAGAGTGAGTGAGAGTAAGAGAGAGGAGAGAAAGAGTAGGGGTGAAGAGAAGTGGGAGTGGAGAGAAGTATGAAGAGAGGTGAAGAGACGTACAAAGAAGTAGGAGTCGGAGCAGGAGGTGGGGGAGGGGAAAGATGGGTGGTAGGAGGGAGGGTGGGGGAGAGAGACAGGAGGAGGGGGTTAGATGAAGAGTGGAGGGGAGTTGAGCCCATGTGGCGCAAAGGAGCGAAGATAGAAGATTAATCCCTGTTCACGGCGCAAACGGGAGTCCGGATGGCCCCTGTGCATGGACAATCCAAACACAGACAGGTGTTGCCGCAAGGAGTGGCCGGCAGAACGGAAGTGGCGTGACACCGGGGTGTCATTGCCGACGTTGATATCTCGGAGGTGTTCCGCGAATCGGTCGGCCAGGCGGCGCCCCGTTTGTCCGATGTACAGGGATTGGCAGAGAGAGCAGGAGAGGCAATATATGATGTTGGTAGACGTGCAGGTGAAGGAGTCGGTGATGCGATAGGGTCGGTGATGGGTGCTGGTGAGGAGGGTGGTGTTGGAGAGGTAAGGGCAAGTGCGGCAGCGTGGGCGGGAGCAGGGGAACGAGCCACGTTGGGAGGTTGGGTTGGGGAAGAAGCTGTGGACCAAGAGGTCCCGTAGGTTGTGGGCTCGTTTGAAGGAGGGGAGGGGTCGATTAGGGAAGATGTGGGAGGTGGAGGGGTCGGACTGGAGGCGCCGAAAAGCTCGGAGAATGGAGCGTTGGAGGGGTAGGGTGGTGGGATGGTAGGTGAGGGGAAAAGGGAGGCGGGAAACGGCAGGGCGGGTTCGGGGGGAGAGAGCAGATGCACGCTCCACAGAACGTGCTCTGGCAAGGGCGGTGTGGATGGTGGTGGGTGGATATCCACGCAGGCTAAAGTGGTGAGCCATGAGTTGAGACTGAGTCTCAAAGTCATGGCTGTCGCTACAAAGTCTGCGTAGACGGAGGAATTGGGAATAGGGGATGGAAAGTTTTGTGTGTCTAGGGTGGGAGGAGGAGAAGTTGAGATAGGAGTGTGAGTCTGTGTGTTTGTAGTGGATGGAGGTGCTAAGGGCGGAGTGGAGGATGCTGACCGAAATGTCGAGAAAGGGGACAGAGGTGTCAGAGACAGTACAGGAGAAGTGGAGGTAAGGATGGAAAGCCTGAACGAAAGAGAAGAACGAGTCAAGATGTTCGCGGGAGAGTGAGGTGGCACCGATACAGTCGTCGATATACCGACCGTATAGTTCGGGAGTAGGACCAGTGAAACTGGAGAATATTTGGGCCTCAACATAACCAACGAAGAGGTTCGCGTAGTTGGGGCCCATTCTCGTCCCCATGGCCACTCCCGAGAGTTGCTGGTAGATATCTCCCGCGAACGAGAAGCAGTTGAGAGATAGGACAAGTTCGGCCAGACGAATGAGTGTGGAGGTGTCGGGTTGTGGGTTGGGGCGTTGGTCTAGAAAAAACTTCAGGGCACGCAGCCCCTCGTCGTGGGGGATCACTGTATAGAGGCTCTGGATGTCTAGAGTGAAGAGAAGCTTAGAAGGGCCGGGAGGGAAAGAGAAAGAGTTGAATAGACGAAGCGCGTGGTTAGTGTCATGAATGTGGGAAGGGAGAGAAGCCACTAGGGGGGCGAGGACACGGTCTAGGTATTTTGAGATAAGCTCGGTGGGGTAGTTGCAGGCGGAGACGATGGGGCGGCCAGGGTTGTTCGGTTTATGGATCTTGGGGAGGAAGTAAATGGTGGGGGTGCGTGGGGTGCGAACAATAAGGTTGGAGGCGGTGGCGGGGAGACGGGAGGAGAGGATGGGGTCATGGATAGTGGAGGACACAGTCTGTTGGTAGCTGGGCGTGGGGTCGGAGGGCAGAGGGCGGTAGAATGAGGTATCTCGAAGTTGACGGAGAGCTTCGGCCTCGTAGAGGTCCGCGCGCCATACTACCACGGCTCCACCCTTATCAGCCGGTTTTATGATGATGTCCGTGCGGCGTCGGAGGGATCGAAGGGCCGAGAGTTCGGCTGGGGAGATGTTGAGTCGAGATGGACGCCTGGAAAAGTTAAACCGGCCCACAGCGCGTTGGCAGGCGCCCGCGAAAAGATCAACTGCCTGGAACTGGCCAGGAGCAGGCGTCCACTGGGATGGTCGTCGGCCCAGGTCAGTGAAGCAGTCCTCGTTGGGTGCGGGTGGTGTGTTATGGAAAAGCGCACCCAACCTAACGCGGCGCACAAAGCTGTGGACATCAGCACGGGTTTGAAATTCCTTGCAGGATGGAGTGAGTGGGATGAAGCGCAGACCCCTATTGAGGACGGAGCGCTCCGCCTCAGAGAGAGGAAGATCTGGGGGAATGGTAACGTCAGGCTGAAGTGGAAAAGGGGTGGGTGGAATAGAAGTAGGAGGGGATGAAGTAGGGTTAGGAGGGGCGGTCGGGATGGTGGAGGGCTGGGAGGGAGGGGGTGGAGTGTGTGTGGGAGAGGCAGGGTAGTTGGGTGTGGGTGGGGAATGCACATCAGGGAGGGAGAAGGGTGGTGGAGGGGTTGGGGTAGTGGCATCGGGTGTAGAGGAATGGAGGAGTGAGTGAAGTTTGCGGAGCTTAGTGTCGGTAAGAAATGCATGAAAGAGATGATTAAGTTGAATGATAAAGCGCAATGTATTGTGAGCATGGGAGGGTGACAGAGAGGAGAAAAAATATGGAAAAGGCTGGAGGAAGAAGGCGGTCGATAGTGTGGATTTTAGAGAGATTGGAGCGAATGGTGGCCCGCATAAGGCGGTAGGATGTGGTGCGGAGTATGGGTAGAATGGTGGTAGAAGAGTGGAGAGTGGGGTGGAAATGGAGGCGGAAACCCTTAGGGATGAGGCGGTGATGTAAGCAGCGACTGAGAAACGTAATATGACTAGAGAAACGAGTCTTCTTGAATATGAGTAAGGAGAGTCGTATAGTAGGTTGAAAGTATAGAGAGGGAAGTGTGCGGAGGTATAGTTTTAGGCGGTTGTGGAGAGTGAGTTGGAAAGATTTGTAGTCAGGCATGATGGAACGAGAGAGAAAAGAAAATTAGACGTGGGAAGGAGAATTACAAAAGGTGTGGTGGAAAAAAACAAGCGTGATGAGAAAATTGAACGTGGAAAAAAGGAAAAAAAAGGAAAAAAGGAAAAAAAACTGGAAAAAAACCTTTTTTAACAGGTGTGGCGGAAAAAAATAAAGGCATGAGGAGAAAAAACGAAAAAGGGGTTGTGAGAAGAAAATATATGCGAGGTGGGAGAAAAAAACAAAGCAAAAAGGAAGATGGGACAATAGGGAGAAAATGGGGTGACAGGGAGAGAAGAAACGAGAGGAGAAAAGAAAGGGAGGGAGAAGAATACAAAGTAAAAGGTGCAGATTAGAGAAGACAGATTAGGAACATCCAGAGTACGAAGAGACGGTAGGTGAAGGAAAGTAAGGTAAAAAAGGATGATAAAGGAGGTTTACAAAAGTGGAAAAGTTCAAAAGTTTTTTAGACGTCGTGGTATATTGAAGCGATTTCCAATCAGAAGATGGGTCCAGTGTAATCCGTGGGTAGGAGAGGTGCAGGCGGAGGGTATAAAGTTCAGAATCAAACAGTCCAGATCCAGAAGGAAAGAAGGTAGAATCCAAAAGTTGGTAGTGTGTGATGAGAGGAGACAGGATTAGCTGGTGCGACCACGTGAGCGTGTATTATATGTGGGAGAATATACAAATAATAACAACAGACGAGGACAGGTGGTGTAAATAACAAAAGTATATATTAGTATGACGCTCGGGAATACGGAAAGTCTTTGACGTTTCGAGCTACGCTCTTCAACAGAAAGAATACGGAGACAAGGAGAAAAACACGGAGAAAAAAAATTGAATAGTGTTCAGTCAACGGTCAATCATAATAATGGCCGATCATAACAATGGCTGACCGGAAGTTAGAAATTCTTATTTCAGGAGAGCTAAGAAAGGGGGAGATAACAAACGGTGATCGGGAACGAGGGGCTGTGTGTGGGAGGTAGAATGCTGGTGATCTTGACGTATGTAGTGTGAAAATGGGGAAGGGAGAAAGGGAGAAAGTAGTTGGTCAGTTGTAGTGTGTGCGTGGTGTGATGCGAGGGTATTGGTGTGGTGTGATGTGAGGGTGTTGGGAGGTGGGGAAGGCATAGGTGGAGTGTGGGTTAGGCTGAGGGTGGGGTAGAGGTAGGGGTCTGTGGGTAGGGTGGGGTATGTCGGTAGGGGTGGGTGGTGGGTGTAAGGAATTGGATGGGGTGGAGTGGGAAGGTAGAGTAGGAGTGTGTTGGGGTGTGGTGGGATGAGCTTATGAGGGGGTGTTGACGAGGAGGGAGAAGGGGAAGGTGGATGTAAGAGAGGGGGAAGATGGGTATGGGAGGGGAGAGGAAGAGAGGAGAGAGGGTGGGTATAAGAGAGGGAAGGTGGATTGAGAGAGGGGGAAGGTGGGTATGGGGGGGGGGAGAGAAAGAGGGGAAGGTGGGTATGGGGGGGAGAGAAAGAGGGGGAAGGTGGGTATGGGGGGAGAATGAGAGGAAGAGAAAGAGAGGAAGAGAAAGAGAGTGAGAGAGAGGGAAGAGGGGTATGGGGGGAGAAAGAGAGGAAGAGAAAGAGAGTGAGAGAGAGGGGAAGAGAGTGAGAGAGTAAGGGTGAGAGAGTAAGAGAGTAAGAGTGTAGAGAGTAGGAGAGTAAGAGTGTAGAGAGTAAGAGTGAGAGAGGGGGGAGTACGAGAGAAGAGAGTGAGTGAGAGTAAGAGAGAGGAGAGAAAGAGTAGGGGTGAAGAGAAGTGGGAGTGGAGAGAAGTATGAAGAGAGGTGAAGAGACGTACAAAGAAGTAGGAGTCGGAACAGGAGGTGGGGGAGGGGAGAGATGGGTGGTAGGAGGGAGGGTGGGGGAGAGAGACAGGAGGAGGGGGTTAGATGAAGAGTGGAGGGGAGTTGAGCCCTGCTGTCTACTCCTTATGCAGCATCTGACCACCTCCTGTACCTACGCCTTAAAACCATCATGGCGTCTGATGTGGTTTTTTAAACCAGACAATATTTTGAAAAGACACCCAAATAGATTGCATGTCCAATTTGGATTACCAAATGTGTGTCTGTGCCTTCATGTCTGTGTTTGTTCATCCCACCACTTGACAACCGGTATTGGTGTGTTTATGTCACCGCAATTTAGCGGTTCGGCAAAAAGAGACCGATAGGATAAGTACCAAAAATAAGTACCTGGTTCAATTCATTCGACTAAAAAAATTCAAGGCAGTGCCCCAGCATGACCGCAGTCAGATGAATGAAACAAATAAAAGAAGATGAAGGATAGTTTTCTCTTGGCGTTCTTCGGGTGTTATAAGACATCAACTTGCCCAATTGTGTGAGTAAAAGAGAGAAAGATAGATAGAGAGAAAAGAGAGAGAGAAAGAGAGAGAGAGAGAGAGAGAGAGAGAGAGTGAGAGCGAGAGGGGGAGAGAGAGAGAAAGCTGGAGAGATCTAAATGCTAATGTTGCAGTTGCTTCACCAGGGCTATAATTAAGAAACTCCATCCGTGACACCCCTTGTTATTCCTATGTGCAGGGAAACCAAGCGCACACTTTCATCGTAGCTTGACTCCTTTTTAAGACGGTAGATTGTGAGTCGAAGGAAACGGGGCTGCTATTTTTAGTAGTTCGAGTAACCGCATAAAGATTCTCTTGTTGGGTCGACCTATTCAGCAAACGAAGTGGCAGAAAATAAAGTATTGAAGAGGAGGCGCATGGAACAGAAAGGATCAATATCTTTTCTTTTTTCGAGCAAAACAATAGAAAAATGTGTAGTTCAACTAGCGAAGTGGGAGAAGTGAAATTCGAAGTAGAGGGAACGGGGGAAAAAGAAAACCAGTTATTTACTAATCTATTTAATCAATTTAGGCAATGTTTTTTTCTTCTGGTTTGTATTTTCAAGTATTGATTGCTTTTTAAACTTGTTACAGCTTGTCGTCTGGTCAATGTCCTCAATCTGTTAAGCTTGGTCGTTTATTGGTTCGTTTGATTCGGCCATCTTGTCGTCGTCTGTGCTAACGAATGTTGCAGCAAATCCTATGAAATATTCTTGTTTATTGTTCCTTGTGTGCACACCATAGGGGGAAGCAACTAGGAGCTTCTATGTGGCTGGTCGACTTGCTATGGCTATCACCTAATCTGCCTTAAATCACGGGGCGGCTATATTTGACATCGCAATTATAATTTCACTATTTCTGGAAAGAAAAGAGGGAATAGTCACGTTGTTGATGTTGAAATTCCAATGAAGCCGCGGATCTAGGTTAGAAACCGGTTCTTTCTCTATTGGCAAGAAATCTTGAAATAAAACTGAACAATGGCATACATAGATGCATGCATGCATACATACATACATACATACTTACATACATACATACTTACATACATGCATACGTACGTACATACATGCATACACACAGAGGCATGTATATGTATATTGAGGACGAATTAACATCTATTTTGTGATAACTTTTCGTCAGAATCTTTATCGAGGAAAAAATCCCATAACCTCCATAAAGATTTCAATAAGAATATTATCTACATTGCTAAATATTTTCGTTGAATTCTACGGTGGTAATGAAAATAAGTTCAAAATCAAAGGATAAAATTTGACAATATCGAATTCTTTTTTACTACTAGTATTATTACATCAGATAATGGCTATAATACAGTTATTTTTTGCTGGAGATAGTTGATTTCCGCATCATATTAATGTTGGTTGAGTTTTCCTACTAATTAATCCGATTTCAGTCTTTGCAGAATTAATTAAGTAATCGGTTTGAGATTAGCGGCAAAATTCTCCTTCTGGTCCTCAAGTCTGACGTAAGCTTCATGTTTAGTTAAACATTGTGATCTATTGTCTAACTTAAGAACATGAGCTATTTGCATTTTTGTCTCAGTATTATTCAAGTTTGTGCACAAGTCTTCTTTAGTTTTAGATTATATGCTTTAGGAGTTAGTTATAAGGTTTGTTTTCTAATCTACTAACTTTTTCTTTTAGTTTTATCTGAGTTTTTTCATTAAAAAAAAAATTAATGCTGTTAATGTGTGGTAAGAAGTTTGCTTTCAAATCACATGGAACTGGGTTCAGTCCCACTGCGTGAAACCTTCACCAAGTTTCTTCTAATATAAATCCAGGCAGACCAAAGCCTTGTGAGTAGATTTGGTAGGCGTTTATAAATATATATATATATATATATATATATATATATATATATATATATATATATATATATATATAGGTGAGATATATATATATATCTTTCGCAGCCTTGGATTTTTATCTCAGTCTGTTAATTTTTTTATATATATACTTTTCTGTTATAGGCACAAGGTCTGAAATTTTTGTGGGGAGGAGACTAGTTGATTACATCGACCCCAATGTTTCACTGGTACTTATTTTACCGACCCCGAAAGGATGAAAGGCAAAGTCGACCTCGGCGGAATTTGAACCCAGAACGCAGCGACAGACGAAATACCGCTAAGCATTTCGCCTGGCGTGCTAACATTTCTGCTAGTTCACCGCCTTCGTCGATTTAATATTACAGTAAGGCGTAACAGATCTTTTATCTTTTATCTTTCACTTGTCTCAGTCAGTAGACTGTGTCCATGCTGGGGCACAGTGTCAAAGAATTTACTTTTAAGCCTGGTACTTATACTATCGCTCTATTTGCTGAACCGTTAGGTTGTCAAGCGACGGTGGGGAACAAACACATACACAAAGGCACACACACACACACACACACACACACACACACACACACACACACACACACACACACACACACACATACACACACACTTAACGAAGGTGCCACGCAGTGGGAGTGAAGCTAATTTCTTATCACACAGCGACGCCTATGTATAGAATTTAAAAAGAGTTAACACATCTCGCAGCAAGTAAGACAATACACAGTAAAACTATATATAGGTACCGATGGTCAGAGATAATTACCGAACCTCACGAATAACAAGTCCAACCTACAGTTGGAAGGGTCAGCCGAGAGCCAACGTAGTTAATCCAGCGATGGCTGAATGGAATGAAACAATCGATGCAGTTAGCTTCCACATTTATCACTTGTATAAAATTGAACTTGATTGAGTCAACAAACGTGCCTTTATGCTTACCCGGTCTTGCCGGAAGAGTAGCCACATATCAGAACAAGGCAAGCTACGCACAATTAGAAAATTACAATTGCATGTCCTGAATGAAACTGAAGTGAAAGTGAGTGGCCTAGTGGTTAGGATGTAGCACTCACAATCGTCAAATCGTTGTTTCGATTCGCGGACCGGACGTTGCGTTGAATTATTGGGCAAAACATTTCATTTCACGTCAATCCAGTCGGCTCTGTTGTAAATGGGTGACCCTGCGATAGACAGGCGTTCCATTCATGAGGAATGCTGTGATCTTGGTCACTTATATGTCTTAGAAACCAAATGGCCGGGTTATGCGCTCTAGAACTCGAGACAGTAAAGTCCAAATGAAACTAAAAATATATGGAAAACATTCTAGATGTTGAGGCTTATAATGTGTACAGATACTACCTTATAGGAAAAACGAGTACAAGTGTACACTCACAGACATGCGCATGCATACATGCAAGCATACATACATACATACATACATACATACATACGTACATACGTACATGCATACATACGTACATACTTATGTAAATTCTTATATATAAAGCGCAAATGTCGAACATGTCTCTTCTGGGGAGGAACATAGTACATGAAAATAAGCAGCCACTACGAAAGCTGTAAATTCCTTACACAGATTGTAATCTCAAATTTATACCAGTAATTATCGGTGCACTTATGTTGGCAAATGTTTATGTGAAAATCGGGAAGCACTAATTTGCGAGCACATCTGTGAGAGGAGCAGAGAAAATATGCAATTTTTTTCTAGATTTTAACTTGCAACACTTATTGTTGGTGTAATCCTAATTCCAGGGGTAAAGCTTTTATTTCTTTGTTACAAACCAACTCATTCGTTTTAACAATGAATTAAATAAAAAAAAAAGAGAGAAGAAATGGATACATACATACATACATACATAACCTGCTGTTGATTTTGAAATTCCAATGAAGATGCCTTGTATCCAGGTTTGAAACCGGCTCTTTCTCTATAGCCAAGAAATCTTCAAATTGAACTGAAAAATGACATACATACGCCTCTACATGCCCAGTAGATGTTAACATAAAGCTAAAAGTTAGCAAAAAAAAAATGTCAACCCAGATTACAAGTTCAGATTTATACCTGTAATTATTGGGGCACCGGGATATGTAACACACTGCCTAAGTACCAATCTTGAAAAATTAGGATTCTCAAATAAAGCTGATTTGAAAACTACAGATCCAAGCCATAAGTGAAACTGTAGAAATCTGTAAAACTTTCAAGAAGATTATCATTTAAGTATATATGCGCATGTCATAAACATGCAACTATATGCCTGAGAATACATACATAAAACAAAACATACAAATCTACACATTCACTGACTCCAAATACAGCAGGTATACATACATGCAAAGATACCCTGTTCTTGATGTTGAAATTCCAATGAAGGAACCTTCGACTTAGGCTACCGACGGGCTCTTTCTCTATTGGCAAACAAAAATCTTTAAATAAAACTGAATGACATACATACATATACGTATCTCTTTTACCCTTTTACTTGTTTCAGTCATTTGACTGCGGCCATGCTGGAGCACTGCCTTTAGTCGAGCAAATCGATCCCAGGATTTATTCTTTGGAAGCGTAGTACTTATTCTATCGGTCTCTTTTGCCGAACCGCTAAGTTACGGGGACGTAAACACACCAGCATCGGTTGTCAAGCGATGTTGGGGGGACAAGCACAGACACAAACATATACGCACACATACATATATACATATACACACACACACACACACACACACACACATACACACACACACACACACACACACACACACACACACACACACACACACACACACACACACACACACACACACACATATATATATATATATATATATATATATATATATATATATATATATATATATACATATACGACGGGCTTCTTTCCTTTTCCGTCTACCAAATCCACGCACAAGGCTTTGGTCAGCCCGAAGCTATAGTAGAAGACACTTGCCCAAGGTGCCACGCAGTGGGAATGAACCCGGAACCATGTGATTGGTAAGCAAGCTACTTACCACACAGCCACTCCTGCGCCTGGGAGAATTCACAATAAAAAAAACAACAGACGAAGACAGGTGGTGTAGAAAACAAATTGATGTATTAGTATAACGCTCGGGAATTGAAAAAGTCTTTAACGTTTCAAGCCTACGCCCTTCCACAGAAAGGAACAGAGAAAGAAACAAGGAGAGAAAGAAATGCATATAGTGGTCAGCGATCTATCATGGCGAATACATATACGTACTTACATACATGTATGCATGCACATACAAAGGCCAATTTTGATTTTAATATTTTGAAATTCGATAGTATACCAGTGCCGTACTGGGGTAGATTCTCTCTCTCTCTCTCTCTCTCTCTCTCTCTCTCTCTCTCTCTCTCTCTCTGTGCAATTCAAAGATTATGGCCAAGAATTGCATAATGGTTGCACATGTGTCTGAAATAAATACTCACCGTTTGCATACATGCATAAATACATACATGCGTACATACATTGCGTACATGTTTTATATACATTATTGACGTCATCTCAATTCTAATGGGACTTTGTTTCCACCGCAGAGAGAAATTTGAAAAATATAACCAGAAACTCACACACAAACACAGACAGACGCGAACACACACACAAACACATAAACACATGAATAAATAGACATAGATATACCTACGCGTGTGGATGCAGTAATACGCACGCACGCTTGCACGCATGCACGCGCACGCATGCACGAGCATATTCGCGCACGCACGCACTCACACACAACCACAAAATGTGTGCGTCTTTAAGCGTTCTGATTTGAAAAGAGAGAATGATAAACTTTTGCAGTGAAAGCTGCAATTATATCTATGTAGGAACGCGCACATACATACATACATACGTACATACGTACATACATACGTACATACATACATACATACATACATACGTACATACATACATTCATATATACATACATACATACAAACACACACACACTCACATATATATATATATATATATGTGTGTGTATATGCATGTATACATAAATGTATGCTGTATATATATTGATACATATATGCGTGTATGTGTGTATATATATATTTATATGTACACACACATATATGCATGTATGTATGCATGTATATACATATATATATATATATATATATATATATATATATATATATATATATATATATATATATATATATATTCATATACGTATGTATATATGTATGTATGCGTGTATGCATGACAAACACCAAACATGCAAAATCATTATAGATGTGATCCACCCGGCAATAATAATAATAATAATAATAATAATAATAATAATAATAATAATTAATATTATTATTATTATTATTATAATGATGATGATGATGATGATGATGATGATGATGATGATGATGATGATAATGTTGATGATGAGTTGATTAGCTGATGATGATGATGATGACGACGACGATGACGATGACGATGATGATGATGATGGAGATAACGTTGATGATGATGATGAAGATGACGATTGTGATGATGATGATGATGATGATAATGATGATAACGACAACGCGGAATCGGGTCCCTTTGTACCCTCCCCCTTAAATAGATAAATAAAGAAAATTAAAAAAAAAGTACGTACATATATACAAACGCGAAAAGATGTATCGAATCGCAGTTTGCTAACAATGAAAATAATTGGAATCTGGATCGTAACTTCTCTAGAGACGTCTAACATTCAAAGGCGAGATTTTCATTTTATTAAGTATAATATGTATGTGTCAATGGCGTGAGGGGCATTTGGACGCATTTGCGGCCTTTTCTTTAGTTTTACGGATGAAATATTGACGAAAATTGCTTTTCACTCTCTCCCTTCCCTATTTTTCTAAATGCTGGTCATTTTGCTGGTTGATAGTCTCCTGTGTAAGAAGAAGAATAAATAAAAGGACAGCATTGTTGGGCAATAATTTATACGTAATGCTCTCTCTCTACAAAAGCCATTGTTTTCCTGATGGTGATTCAGTAGATTCGGAGGGTTGATAATGCTAATAATAATAATAATAATAATAATAATAATAATAATAATAACAATAATAAAATTAATAATAATAATGACAATAATACACAAGACCTGAAATTTAGGTTGGTGGTGGGGGGTAAGTCGATCACATTGACACCAGTACTTGACTGGTACTTAATTTATCGACCCCGAAAGGAAGAAAGGCAAAGCTGACCTGGGTGGAATTTGAACTCAGACAGACGAAATGTCACCAAGCGTTTTTCCCAGGCGTGCTAACAACTAAGCTAGCTCGTTGCTTTAATAATATTAATAGTGATGATAATAATAATAATAATAATAATAATGATAATAATAATAATAATAATAATAATAATGATAATAATAATAATAATAATAATAATAATAATAATAATCCTTTCTACTAAAGGTAAAAGGCCTGAAATTTTGGGGGAGGGGAGTAGTCAATTACATCGACCCCCAGTGTTTCACTGGTACTAAATTTATCGACCCCGAAAAGAAGAAAGGCAGACACGACCTCGGTGGAATTTGAATTCAGAACTTAGGGATTGACGAAATGCCACTAAGCCTTTCCCCCGGCATGCTAACGATTCTGCAAGTTCGTCGCTTTAATAACAATAATAATAATAATAATAATAATAATAATAATAATAATAATAATAATAATAATAATAACAATAATAATAATAATAACAATAATAATAATAATAACAATAATAATAATAATAATAATAATAATAACAATAATAATAATAATAATAATAATAATAATAATAATAATAATAATAATAATAATAATAATAAACTACCCTGATTCAGTATCAGACAGTGGCTCCCATGCCTTTTGATCTTAATTGATTGGAAGTGTTATCATGTACATTGTTTTATCTTGGGACAAAAGATGGGCTACAACTAATATTCTGCTCAATACCACAAATTTGCTTGTCAGTTGCTTGACCTTAACCAGTTGAACATGTCTCATGCAGAAGTAGTGGGGGAGCATCATAGCCAAGCGTTGAGAGGAATTCTTTGAACTTTGAAATATTCACCTCTGGAAACATGGGTGTTTCATTCCACATCCTTCAACAATTCTTATTCAGGCATTTTTTGAGTGTAATGGGCTACTCGACCTGAAGAATAATTCTAACTGGGCCCCACCTGCAAGGTCATGCACTGTTTATCTTGATATGAGATCACCATGTCGCACACACATGGTTGTGATGCATGAGCCTGGTGTACCCTTATCAGACAGGTAGTCATGATGGGTATACTGGGCTTTGTATATTTCTCCCCCAGTGTCACTTTGATGGCATGCACTGCTCTCTCTCACACAAATAATAATAATAATAATAATAATAATAATAATAATAATAATAATAATAATAATAATAATAATAATATAGTTGTCAAAGATCATGAAGGAAAAAAAATGCTTTCTAATTGATGTATCAATACCAGCAGAAGACAACGTTTCTTTTCTCTAAAAGAAATGGAAAAACTTTCAAAATACAAAGACCTGGAAATAGAAGTAACTCATATGTGGAATCTAAAAACAGAAACAATTCCTATCATAGTAGGTGCCTTTGGTATAATAAAAAAAATATTCAGACAAATACATAACAAAAACACCAGGACTTACAAATATATATAACATACAGAAAATTGCACTACTGGGCACTGCACACATCCTACGCAAAACACTTTCAATACAGTAACCATAAGTGCACCACAGCACACCACAGCACATACCCAAGGCGCACAGAGCTGCACTCGGTAGTGAAGTGAAAGCACGTTATAAAAATAAAACTACTGAATAATAATAATAATAATAATAATAATAATAATAATAATAATAATGATAATAATAATAATAACAATAATAATAATAATAATAATAATGATGATATAATATGATTTTTTGAACAGCAAATGGCAATGAGAGTTCACAAGAGTAAAAAACGAATCAGAGGCTCCGTAGATAAAAAATGGTTGAGAAACACTGGTGTAGATAGTTAATAGGTTCTTAAATAGAGCGGAGTGATTCTTCCTGGTTTACTTGACAGGTCGTTACTGTTATATCGCCCTAGCAACTGTGGTTGCATCTATACCATACTATCATACAGGGATACAGGAATTTGGACATATATATATATATATATATATATATATATATATATATATATATATATATATATATATATATATATATATATGTATGTATATACATATACACATATGTATATGTATATACATATATACACACATACATAGACACACACACACACACACACACACACACACACACACATATATAGATACATCAGTTAAGGTAGGAGATATGATCCAGGTGTCCAGGTGTTTGTCTTGTGAAGCACTCCTACGGATTGCAGCTATCTGAAAATTGAAAGGGAGAAGTTCCTTTGTGAAGCTACAGCTCCGATAAACAGAAAAGCCACAAACGACACACAAACACACACACACATACACGCGCACACACACATCAGATATAAGAAACGGATTCAAAGTATCAATCGGAAACTACTTGATTCTCCAGGCGAGAATCCTGCTATCAGGTCACAAAGGTAATTAATTTCCGATGTTATATAACAGGACCATGCAACTGAAGATCCCAGATATAGAAACAGATGAATTTCCTTTGTGGTGTTTATAATAAGCAAATAAAAGCCAAGGAGAGATAAGAGTCCATTTAAATATGTATAATCGTCGTTCTCGTACTCCTGGGCGATTAACTTTAACCTGCAATAAATAAATAAATGACAAAAAAAAAATTAAACCACTGCAATGACAAATGGAATAATATACAGAGCATATTCTAATAAAATCTTCAAGGCACTGATGATTGTATAAGAAAAATCAGTTGGTCTACGAAACGGATGGTTTTTGGCAATGGCCGATACTGCGTGTACGAACTGACTCTAAGTTGTATTTGAGTTAAAAGTTAACCAGTGGTCCTGTACGTAGTCATTTAAGCTGCTAAAATTTGCAGACACTCTCCCACAGTCGTATCTCACAGTGTTAAGTAAGGTAAAAAATACATGGATAATATATTAAATTCAAATTACGATAAACGTACACAAACAAACGAAGTCTGCTTTTAGAACCGTTGAGATGTCTCAGAAAGTTAAAGAAGTGATTTTTAAATTCTCAGACGCAGGATAATGCTAATGATATAGCTCGAACAGGATAAGCTACCCCTATTTTGCAGAAAAAAGTGTTGTCGGCTAGCTTTGGAATAACTTTGATCACGAATCTTCGCCATCGGGACACCAGCAGTTAAATTGGTATCACTGTGGTATTCGTCTCTGCCGAAAGCAGGGTGAGCATTGGGCATTTGATGATCATTGGGAATCTGACGCTGAGGATAACTTCGAGGAAGAAGGTCGATAAAAAAGTACCAGTCGAAGGTAAAGAATGTGCATAATGGTTTGAACATCGGATGAGATATCTTGCGTTATCTGTTCTTCCTATTTGAATCCCGGGTTCAAATTCTTATTTCTTTATTGCCCACAAGGGGCTAAGCATAGAGAGGACAAACAAGAACAGACAAAGGGATTAAGTTGATTACATCGACCGCAGTGCGTGACTGGTACTTAATTTATCAACCCCGAAAGGATGAAAGGCAAAGTCGACCTCGGCGGAATTTGAACTCAGACGCTAAGCATTTCGCCCGGCGTGCTAACGTTTCTGTCAGCTCGCCGCCTTAGGTTCAAATTCTGTCGATGGTTTGACGTCACGTTGATTTCAGCGGCTAATATTTTGGCAACGAGGCCATTTTACAAAACATTAGAAAAGACAAGGAAGTATTTATAAGGTTGAATTCGGGCCTTTTTTTTTACATGCAGGAGAATAAGAACTACTAGCGAAAGACCAGTGACTTATCCGGTGGGATATATCTGTCTCTCTTGTTGTTAAACCAACTCGGAAACCGGATACAAGCAATAAACGGGCGATGTCGAACGTGACGGGAGATGCCTTAAATGTTTCAGATTTGAGAGACAGACAAAACAATACTAAATTAATTAATAAATAATAAAATAAACGGATCAGCCTACACAAGGTTTAAGTCTCTGCCCTCAATTACACAGGGATCAGCTATCATCGTTCACTAACAGGTTATATGAGAGGTCACACTCTAAAATAACCTTTATCAATTGTGACCCACACTGACACCTCCTTTTCTCAGCAATTCCTTGCCATTCTTTATCTTTTAAATACCCAACTCTTGTCATTTTCGATTTCCGTGATTCATTACAGATGTTGAGATGCTACTGTTTGTTACCTTGGACAGTCTTATCTCCAGCTTCTTACTGTTGCTGCAAATCGACCAAAGTTCTTTCTTCTCAGAGACTACTATATTTCAAACCTATTAACACGTAGTCACACTGTACAAATACACGTACTAACTACACATAGCGCGCGCACACACACACACATATTCACATGTAAATACATGCATACATACATACATATATTCATACACACATACACATATGTATATATGTATGTATGTATATATATATATATATATATATATATTCGTGTGCACAAATATACACATAATATTTATTTATATACATATATGGCCATACATATATGCATATATATATATTTATGTATATATATGTATACACACACACACATATATCTATATATGTTTGTATCAATATATATATATATATATATATATATATATATATATATATATATATATATATACATATGTTGCATGTTGGCGCTCCGTCGCTTATGACGTCGAGGGTTCCAGTTGATCGTGAAATTAACGTGCAAGTGGCTGAGCACTCCACAGACACGTGTACCCTTAACGCAGTTCTCGGGGATATTCAGAGTGACACAGTGTGACAAGGCTGACCCTTTGAATTACAGGCACAACAGAAACAGGAAGTAAGAGTGAGAGAAAGTTGTGGTGGAAGAGTACAGCAGGGTTCGCCACCATCCGCTGCCCTAATCACTGGGCCATTGCACCTCCACTATATATATATATATATATATATATATATATATATATATATATATATATATATATATATATATATATATATATATAAATATAAATATATATGTATATACATATATAATCTCGATTACTGGAACCGCCTTAAAGCCTTGAAGCTCCACTCTCTCCAGCGCCGCCGCGAGCGGTACATCATCTGCACGATGTGAAGGATATGCCAACAGCATTACCCAAACGACCTGAATATTAGTTTCAAGATTCATCCAAGGCTGGGACCACGGGCCATACGTCCCCTGCCCAATTCAGGATCACAACATATAGGTACACTGCGACATAATTTCTTTTCCTCAACAGGCCCTATCCTGTTTAACATTGTCCCAAAACAGATAAAAGAGGAAAAGGATCCTATCGGCTTTAAACGGAGTATAGACAGATTTCTTCAAGGAATACCAGATAAGCCACCCATACCTGGATACAACTCACTCAACAAGAACTCCCTACTTGAATGGATCATAAACAAAACTTGACTTAAAAAGGATTTTGATAATCCTATCAGCTGGTGCTATTAAGTTAGACATGGCCTGGACCAATATTTGGTCGAAACATATCTAAGTTTATCGAAGTTTATCTATCTATCTATCTATCTATCTATCTATCTATCTATCTTTCTATCTATCTATCTTTCTCTCTCTCTCTCTCTATCTATTTATCTATCTATCTTTCTATCTATCTATCTTTCTCTCTCTCTCTCTCTCTCTCTCTCTCTCTCTCTCTATATATATATATATATATATATATATATATATATATATATACATACATACATATATATATACCCATACGTGTGTGTGTGTATTCTTTCATCCTTTTACAAGTTTCAGGCATTTCCCTGCGGCGATGCTGGAGCACCGTCTTAAAATATTTCCGGGTTCAGTCTCACTGCGTGGCATCTTGGGCAAGTGTTTTCTACTATAGCCTCCGGCCAACCAATGCCTTGTGAATGGATTTGGTAGACGGAAACCGAAAGAACCCTGACTTATATATATATATATATATATATATATATATATATATATATATATATATATATATATATATATATATATATATACCCAGTGAGATCTGTAAAGGTAGAGTCCAAAAGAGTTCGAAGATCCAGTGGTAATCCGGTTGGAGTGCTGGTATGTGTTTGAGGAGAGATGCTGAAAGGTCTAGAAGTGGTTAAGATATGCACGTCCAAGAGAGTGGGAAGTTCAGTCAGGATCTACCCTTCATTCAACCTCTCCTTATTATTACCTCCCCTTCGTTCAACCTCTTTTTTCTAATATATTGCCATGTTGGACCACTGAACTGTACACGTTTTTTTAAAATTCTGTCTGTTTATTTCCTCTTATTCCTTTCTGTTAAAGGGCAAAGGCTCGAAACATAACACACTTTTCCATTTTTCTCGAGCGTCAAACTAATACACCTATATATATATATATATATATATATATATATATATATATATATAAATGTATGTGTGTGTGTGTGTGTGTGTGTGTGTGTGTGTGTGTGTGTTCATTTTCACTAAAAAGTCCGTATCACTCGCTCATACGTACGGAGCATGCATGAACTCACTCACCGGTATCCAGATATACATACTGCAGATTTACACATTGCTTATTATACATGCAGATGTACACATATATACACACACACATGCTTGAGTGTGTCTGTATGTCTGCGTATGTGAGTGTGTGTGTATGTGTGTGTACGCATGTGTGCGCAAACGGACAATCACTGGATCACACATTGCACACACTCAAACATACACATACACACACACGCACACCACACACGCACACCACACACGCACACCACACACGCACACCACACACACTTATCTGAGCATATAAATATGTATGCATATGTATATGCTTTTAAAATGTGTCTATGTGTGTATATTATATGTAAATTGGCATATACGTATATACATACATACATACATACATACATACATACATACATACATACAAATATACATACATACGGAAAGCATGCATATGTACACACACCTACGCACACAAGGCAGATAAAGAAAGGCAACCTTCCCCAACGTAGAGAAGAACCACGCCTTACGGAAATTGTATAGAGTCCCAAAGGAACCAAGCTGTCCAGCAACGAATAGAAGACATTTGTCAGTGATTATAAGTTAAAAGCTGATAGCAGCTTTAAGAAGCTAATTAAGTGAGTTCTTGATAAGAGATAGGCTTACAAATGAAAAAAGGCTGCAATAATTTCATCGAAGATGTCCTGTAAGACGCTGCTGTTCAAATGAAATAGTGTTGCATTTTGGTCTATATATATATGTATATATATGTGTATATATATATATATATATATATATATATATATATATATATATATATATATATATGTGTGTGTGTGTGTGTGTGTGTGTGTGTGTGTGTGTGTGTGTGTGTGTGTGTGTGTGTGTACATATACATGAGTGTATGTATATATGTATGTATATATATGTGCATATATATATATACATATATACGCACATATATACATATCTTTATCTATATATATATATATATATGTACTTATATATACGTGTATGCGTTATATATATACAGGTACAAGTATACTCACACACATATACGCACTCCCATTCGCACACACATACATACATATATATATATATATATATATATATATATATATATATATATATATATATACATATATACATAATATATGTAGTGGGAGAGAGAAAGCGAGAAATGGGGAGAGAGAGATAGAGAGATAAGACTGTGAGAGGGAGGCAGATAGAATGGAAGAATGCGATTGTCCACTGATAGGAAAGCGGCTAATCTTTCTTCCTTCTTTATCGCCACCCTTGCGATATGATGGAAGACATATCACATCCCAATCAATGTATGTGTATATGTATGTATGTATGTATGTATGTATGTATGTGTGTGTGTATGTGCATATGTATGGATGTACATGTATGTTTGTGTGCATCTGTGTGTGTGTGTGATAGATATGTATGAATGTATACACACACACATATATGTATGTGTTTCACTGAGATCTATGCAAGTTCTTCCCAGAAATCTTACCGATTACTAGCAAGTAATTAACTCTTTTTGCTTGAAACAAGACAGTCTCAAGGTTTTGAAACTGTATGAATGACCTCTTGTGTGCGTGTATCCGTGAATGTGTGTGTGTGTGTATTGATGTATGTGTAAATATACTTGTAATCATGTAATGAGTTCATATGTCTCTTAACTAGACATACTTGACTACACATACTTTAACACATAAATTGCATGTATGTGTGTGAGTCTGTGTGTGTGTGAGATAGATAGACAGATAGATAGATAGATAGATAGAGAGAGAGAGAGAGAGAGAGAGAGAGAGAGTGTGTGTGTGTGTGTGTGTGTGTGTGTGTGTGTGTGTGTGCCATTCACTCATGTAACTGCGTACTTGCCCATTCCAGGAAATGCAAATATCGAACCGTTGGAATGTCTTATGCGTCTATGTTGTACCCTTTATCGCCTGAATTTTTAAGGTGTAAGTCAGTTTACTTTATTTTTTTCTCTGAGACTCTAGCATCTTGAGGCTTTTATACGAATCCGTTGTTACATAAGCCAATGATAATTGGCCTTAATACAACTATATTTTGTTCGTTAGTTCACCATTAATATTATCTTCCATATAGTAGTAGACAAGGCATACGCATTTGATGGGCAGCTGGCCTCATTAACAATGCATGACTTTTGTCCACTCTCCCTTAGAACAATATTAGGAAGGCTGAAATTACATGATCTGGTGGTCTCGGCGTTGCAGGCAGCAGGGTTTTTCTCCCCAGTAACGATATAAACAAGAGTGCATTTTGCAGCAGAAGCCAATGCGGTGGTTTCTCTCATGGCAATCACTGCAGTATAGTTTGTTCTAACAGAACATCCAAGTTTAAGTGGGGATAAATATTATCCCTCAATATTAGGCGAATTGGCAGAATCGTTAGCACGACGGGCAAGACGCTCAACACCATTTTTGTCCGTCCTTATTTTGAGTTCAAATTCCGTCTGGGATCGATGCAACTGACTTATACCCTCACTCCCGAACTTGTTGGTCTTATTCCAAAATTTGTAACCAAATATTTGGTTTTTCTGCTGGTGTATCTTTACTCTGTTTTACTAGTTTCATCCATTAGATCATGCGGCTCTGTTTGCGGGCAAATTAATCAAAATTAACCTGAACTGCTGGCCTTGTGCCAAAATTGGAACCAAAATTAGAACGTTGTGGTTGCACCAGGCTGCTGTTTTTATTGAAAGCATTCTTTATTTTGAAAGTATGATTCGGATGCGTAGTGGTATGACCGTCATGACGTTCCATCCTACGGATAGCATCATAAATAGTTTTAGCAGCTATGTTATGTCTTATTAGAAGATAGTACGTTGCAAACATTTGTGACCGGGTGGGTCAGCTAGTGATAATATGAATGATATCTTCCTCACTAGAATGGCTCTATGGATACTTTCTATCTTTCTACGAACTATTTAAAAAAAAAAAAAATTGTTACTTTATTGATGCTACGACCTTCTCTAAAAAGGTGCTGTTTGCATTTAGCCTAAGAAAATAAATAGTTTTTCACAAAGCTTATAGTAATGGCAAAACATTTAGCGGATAGTCTTCAGTAAACGGAATAAAAAATTAATATTTTCTTTATATCAAAGAGACAGAATTCGAAGTTATGTATGTATGTATGTATGTATGTATGTATGTATGTATGTATGTATGTATGTATGTATGTGTATACGTACGTATATATGTATATACGTACGTATGTATGTATATACGTACGTATGTATATATATATATATATGTGTATGTATGCTTATATATATGCGTATGTGTGTTTGTATGTGCGCGCGCCTTGATATATATATATGTGTGTGTGTGTGTGGGTGTTTGTGTGTGTGTGTGTGTCGAGGTGCAATGGCCCAGTGGTTAGGGCAGCGGACTCGCGGTGTTAGGATCGCGGTTTCGATTCCCAGACCGGGCGTTGTGAGTGTTTATTGAGTGAAAACACTTAAAACTCCACGAGGCTCCGGCAGGGGATGGTGGTGAACCCTGCTGTACTCTTTCACCACAATTTTCTCTCACTCTTTCTTCCTGTTTCTGTTATACCTGTATTTCAAAGGGCTAGCCTTGTCACACTCTGTGTCACGCTGAATATCCCCGAGAACTACGTTAAGAGTACACGTGTCTGTGGAGTGCTCAGCCACTTGCATATTAATTTCACGAGCAGGCTGTTCCGTTGATCGGATCAACTGGAACACTCGTCGCCGTAACCGACGGAGTACCAACATATATATATATATTTATATATATATATATATATATATATATATATATATATATATATATATATATATATATATATATATATTTATATTGTTAATAACATTTGCATTGTTATGTAAATTAGGGTTGACCTATTCAATTTTCTTCGAATTTGTATATATTATAAAATAGATATTAATTATTTTTCTCTTTCTTAACAGATGAGAGGCATAAACAATCTCTGACGTAAATGAGACTTAAATAAATGAAACTGCTGGTTAGGTGGACTTATCCGTACCACACAGTAATAGAAGCTTAGCTCGCGGATATATAATATAACGATGTAGTTACATTATGAGCGAAGGTATTGCTACGTGACCAAGATATTCGCTTCGCAATCACGCACTATAAAGTTCGATTCCATTGCGGAGTACATTTGGCAAATGTCTTCTAACATATCTATTTGTTAACAGAAAACGTGGGAATGAAATTGAAATTGAATATTAGGAAGTCCGCAAAAAACACAACAAAAAAAAAAAATAATAAAAAGTGCCTTTTGGGTTGGGAGACTCATTCTTTTGACCAATTTAGTACCACTAATAAGCCCTTCGGTCCAGCATTCACCCGAAGAATAACATGATATTTTGACGTATTTCAAAGAGTCCTAGCTTTTTTGTTGTTCCATCTTCCTCCAACTTACGTATCTCGGAGGTTATGAGAAACCTCTTCTAACCATATCATAAAACAAAAATTTTCTGGGAAGTGCAACGGGTGATCAGTGGTGCAGCTAGATTGTGTGATACCGCGGACATCCCTTCTGTTTTCCACCACACCGGGCCAGTACGGCCTATACATATTCAAAAGACAGGCCGAAAAATGAGGTGGACCATCTCCTTGCTTTTTATCTTTAGTGTTATGTCTCAAGCTACTGCTATCTAGCACCTTCGGATGATCTCTACACGACGGCTACTCACCAGTCACGCAACCTCTCTACCACGGTTAGACTACCTCTATTTATATGTCTTGGGCGATCCTACTTCTTCGTTTGGGGGCGTCGACACAACACTTAGCTACGTTACGCGATTGAGGCCGTAATACGACAACACGCACAGATTAGTGGAACAGGTGATCACTGATGCAACTAGATTGTGTGCCCCCCCCCCCCCGGGGACACCCCTTGAGTTTTCTCCCACACCAGGTCAATACAGCCAATACATATTCAAAAGACAGACCGAAAAATACTGGTCAGTAAAAGCATAGCCTGAGGTGAACCATCTCCTTGCTTCCTCTCCTTAGCTACGCAACACGAGTGAGACCGTAATGCGATAACACGCACAGATTAGTCGAACCAACGAAAGAGCCTTTACCCTACTTTTTCGAAATAGCAGAAATTTCCTTCATATTGCAAACTGTTGTCATCTTTACGTAAAAGAAAAAAACATTGTGTATTATATTCCTAGATACACTATGTCTAACAAAAGACAAGGGAAGCATAGCCATGATTAGAACGGACACATTTGAGCATAAATCTTCTGATCATGTTTGACCTAGAACTATACAACAACAAGTAGAATATCAACGTATCTGAGAGTATAAAAACACAGAAACAAACAAACAAAAAACACGACTTCGAATAGTAGCGGACTGGCATCAGATTTTTTCGTAAACGAATGTTAGGTTACATAAAGTGAGCTGTCGCACCCCACAGACAGCACAGGGTTATAAAGATAGAAAAGATTATGATTAAAGTGGGGGTACAAATTGCCGGAGAGCGCCTAGCAAGAAATATTGAGGCGGGGTTGGAGGTAGGTAGCGGAAAATGTTGGTATTTCCGATATGGCATTCTGATTTCATTTATATCCTGTCAAAATTGGCATCCATTCTAACAGCGGCACTCTGTTTTGTCAGATGTTTTCTAAGATTGATTGGCTTTCGGACAAGTGTGTTTGTAAATGTGTGTGTGTGTATGCCTAGGTATGCATGCGTGTATATATTTGTATATAAGAGTGTGTGTTATGTATGTGTCTGTAAATATATGTCTGTAAATATAAGTATAGATGTGAGAATACATGCTGTTATTTATATATACATATAAACTCGCATGTATGTATTCATATATATTATGTGTGTGTGTGTGTGTTGTTCATTCATACACACCGTACATTCTTTACATGCTTATATAATGTATATTTATACACATGTAAATGCATGGCAAATACGCGTAGGCACATGTAACAAAAAATATACACATAGATATCATTATTGATATAGATGGATACTTACACACGCACACACACACACACACACACACACACACACACACACACACACATCCTCTCTCTATCTCATTTTCATACACCTATGCTCACGCACAACTACACACACGCGCATATTTATTGAACCATCTTGAAATATATTTCATTGTTTACGTATCTTTATAGATCTGCAGTAAGTAGAGGCCAAGAACCGATTTGCGTCGGTATTTTTTAGACAGCAGTTTAAGAATCTCAAAAAAAAAAAAAAGAAAAGAAAAAAGAAGCATGTGATGTGTATTATTTGAAGAAAAATAAGATGTAAAATTTATGCCTCTCCTAAGAATATAAGTAGTGAAACAGAATGGAAATAACCCGAGGTTGGTGTCAAAAGTTTGCTGACTAAAGAGAGAATTTCACGTCTATTCTACGATGCATGCCTAAACGAGAATTAAAAGCTAATTTTGATCTTCTGACGATCCTTTCTTAGGGATATATTCTAAAGTAAACTTTCCAACATATCAGTGCATAAGACGATATTTGAAGTCACAAGACTAATCACTCCTACAAAACTACAAAAAGACAAAAAAAAAAAAAATTAGAAAAAGAGGTTGCCTTATATACCAGATATTTAAACTGTATTTTTAAGAAATTTCTCTGATGGAAACATCATTAATCAGTGATGTAACAACTAAAATACAGTAATATGAAATGGTGGTTGTGGAAGCCGTGTTCTG